>NW_013667475.1:68858-85231 GCF_000517525.1 Limulus polyphemus
GGTTTTTATTATTTTTTTTGCTGATTTAGATTGTTTGGGATGTTGCTTTGTATATTGAGATTTTTTTTGTATGTGTACAATGTTTTAAATTATAACTGTACAATTATGGTTTATTCTTTGTTTAAGAGCTTGCATTTTGATATTTCATTGAGTGTTGAAATGTGATCTCCTTTTAATCTTTAGTATATTCTCCAGTGGCTCAGAGGTAAGTCTGCAAGCTTAAAACCCTAAAAATTGGGATCAATACCTGTGATGAGCAGAGCACAGACAGCCTACTGTTTGGCTTTGTAATTCACAACAAACAAACAAATCTCTAGTGTATTATGGTCAGCGTATGTTAATAATAAAGTGTTTTACGTGTAATTCTCTAGAATTAAGGGTTTATTCTGCATTTGCTTAAATGTTTCACTGTTGAAAAGGTTTTATATGCAAGTGCTTGCATCAGGCCTATTTTATTTTTGTATTTTGATGCACTTCAGTGTAATAAAGATTTATTTTTGAATTTTGATGAATTTAAGTAGTAAAGGGCTTATTTTTTATATTTTTATGTACTTCTGTGTTAAAGGGCTTAATTTTATATTTTTATATACTTCTGTGTTAAAGGATTTAGTTTTATATTTTGATGTACTTCTGTGTTAAAGGATTTAGTTTTATATTTTGATGTACTTCAGTGTTAAAGGATTTAATTTTATATTTTGATGTACTTCAGTGTTAAAGGATTTAATTTTATATTTTGATGTACTTCAGTGGTAAAGGGTTCAATTTTGTATTTTGATGTATTTCTTTGTTAAAAGGTTTATGTTTATACTTTGATGTATTTCAATGGTAAAGGGTGTATTTTTATATTTTGATGTACTTCAACATTTAAGTGGTAAAGGGTTTATTTTTATATTTTTATGTACTTCAGTGTTAAAGGAATTATTCTTGGTATTTGATGTGTTTCTGTTTAAAAGTTTCTTTTGTGTTATGTATTATTTGTTATAGGATTTTTTTTAAATTATGTATTATTTGTATTATAGGGTTTTTCTTTGTGATCTGTTATATTTCATATCAAAATAAAAGGCTTAAGATCATATATTTTTTTGTTTAACGATATTTTTGTTACATTTTTCTTTATTCAAGGGTTGACATGTCTACATGGTACACATTTTCAGGGGCAAGAAAGAGTTAACACAATACTCCATCGGCATGAGCCTAAAATAAGATATCTGTCCCTGCTGCACGTGTAAAATAAAATTTAAGAACAAGGAGCTTATTGCTTTCTTTAGGACGTCCCATCTACTAAATTAAAATAAAACAACTCAAAGCCAACCCTTATCATTCGAATATATTCTTTTAACCCTTTTACTGCACAATTAATTTTCAGGCTGATTCCCAAAAAGTGTCAATTATCCCCCAAAAATATAAGTATGAATTTAATCCTTTGTATTAATTTTTCAATATTGAAAGATTCTATGTTTTCTATACCTGACTGTAATATTCCTTGAAAATCAAACTGGATAGTGAAAAATAATGATTCAAACAAAAAATAGACGAAAATTAGAAGAAAAGTGTTCTCCAGTAAATGGCATAAATATAGTTAAAACTATGTTAATAAGAGGCCAAAATCATTATAAAATATAAAACAAATTATTTAGATAACAATATCCAGGATATATAGATTCTAGATGTATTCCTGCAAAGTTAGCAATTTTGTAAAGAGGCATATAGACATCCAGGTGTCATGGCGTAGAACACAGATAGCAGCATGCATGCAGGTTTGGTGATTGTTTCAAGTACAGGGGATATTCCCGCATGTTGTAGTAGAGGGAAACTTTTTTGGTAGCCATCAGGTAAATCCAAATTTCGCAGTCAATGGGTATAAATATATATTTGGATATATCCGAATTAGGCAGAAAAAGGATTAATTTACTATATCCACCACTTCCAAAGCCAACCGATTCCAAAGGCCAAACACTCTGCTAGAAAACTAGCCGACTTAGCTACAGATGACTTCCTCACTATAAAAATTTATATTCGTCCCCTAGCCCTACCATTCAGTATGAAAAAAGATAATGCATCAACACCACCAATTCCCTTAACAATCTTAAACACCTTAATTAGATATCCTCTAACTTTTCTTTTTTTCAAGAGAAACAATTTCAAAGATCTTAACCTGTCCTATGTGTCATCCTAGTAACCCTCCTCTGGATACTTTCTGATAATTCAATGTCTTTCCTTAGGTAAGAAACTCAAGGTTGAGCACAATACTCCAAATGCAGCCTAACCAGCAATTTACACAATGAAATTATAACCTCTTTAGACTTGTATTTAATATTTCTATAGATACAACCTAAAATCCTATTTATCCTCCATTAAAAACATTACACTGCTTGAATAACTTAAGACTGATCAATCAAAACACTAAGATTCTTTTCTTCCATATTTCTGTTAAGGTTATCCTCATTAAAATTATAATTCAAATTACGATATCAAACATACATTACCTAAAATTATAATAATAATTAAAAGCCAATTGCCATTTATTTGCCCAATTCACCAGTCCAAATTCTTTTGTAAAGTAGCAACACACTCCTCACAATCAGCAACACTCAAACTTTAATATCATCAACAAATTTAAATAATTTATCAACCATTCCTTCATCCATGTCATTGCTGGAAACCAAAATGTAAATGTCCCAACAATGAGCCGAGGTAGTCTACTTGTGACATTAATCCAGTTTGACCAAACTCCATTTAAAACAACCCTCTGTTTTCTTCCATCTAGTCATTTTTCTATCCAATGATCCAACCTATCCTCCACACCTCTAAATATTCAATTTTTTTAACAAGCTTGTTATGTGGAACCTTGTCAAATGCTTTATGAAAATAAATCCACATACACCAAATTCACACTCATACCCTCATCTATATAACAAGCAACCTCTTCAAAAAATGTCAGAAGATCAGTAAGACAAGATTTTCTTATTTATTGTGCAACCATGTTGACTACCAAACATAACTTTAAACTAAGTTAAATGACTTTTATATGTTAAACTACTGAACATAGAAGTTTCATAGGTGATCATGACATGTAATTAACAGCAAGTACAAACACTGGATTTTAGTATCTTTATTAAGATTGTTCATTTGTACACTTGGTGTCCAGTCTTATTTCATTTTATACTAGCTCAGTTAGAAAGAAGTTGAGGATTATTTTGTAATCAATATCTTAGGTGGTTATCCAGCAAGCATATCCATTAGCATAACTTTCAGATTAATTCAGTTTCACTTGGATTTTCCACCACAGTATCATATTTCATCTCCAGTATTATGTCATACACAAATGTAATTCTATAGCCTATATTGTTCTCAGTATAGTTTATAAAAATACAAATAAATAAATTTTAAATTATTTACAAGGGTCTAAGAAGACATATTAATCATACATATCCAATTACAGAACTGGCCATTATGCACTAATTTCAACCATTATTTACTCTCCAAAAGTCAAGGCAACATGTCTGAAGGTTTTCTTATTTGATAAGATGCAGGAACTCTAGTAAATTAGCAGACCAAGTTGCACCTTTCTAAATTACAGTGAATGTTGTTAAGTCAACTCCAATATTAACACTTTTTTTCCCAAATAACAGATTCCAATACAACAACTCAACCTCATAGTTCATTATTTCATATAGAATGGTTCTCCATCAGTAAAGTTCTTTACAACAGAAACTTATCACTTTCCAATACAGTAGCTTCTTACTTTGTGTTTTAAATTTAAGACATATCCCATTATACTTATGGTCAGGAGCTTTCTCCTTCACTTTAACCCAAGATTTGTTTTTCATAACTACTAAATAAATTTCACATTTAGTAATTTACTGATTTAAGGAATATTATATTTGCATTAGCCTAGAAAACCACAGTTAAAAACATGACTGAAGACTTCTTGTTGTATGCTTTTTGTCCTTTGTAACATTTAGGACTTAAATCCATTGTTACTAATGTTAGTATATTTTCAGCCACAAATCATGGGTAAATGTTTTAGTGCGTGAAATTTACTATTAATATTATGTTAGGCCAGTGTTACTTGACTAAGTGATTAATAAGCTAAAGTTCTGAAAAATTAGAATTTATTTAGAAAATAAAAAGGTGCATAATATTCAAATACACAAAAAAGTGATAAAAATCAATCGTAAAACATCATCTAAATATAATATAAAACCCCTTACTTTTAAAACTAACATAAATCTTAAAATAAAAAAAAATGCCCAAATATTTTAATATACGTTTTAATAAAAGTAGGTCTTGATCGAAATAGTCTTTAAAAGTTTAATACGTAATGAATAAATAATTAATAAAAGATAGCTAACAGACTTGGTATGTGACACGTCTATTTCAAAATAAAGCTTGCCAAAATAAACTAATAAAATACATGTAATTAGACGTAATACTAATAGTAATACATCCTATCGACGATTTACTTAATTACTCACGATGGTTTGTACGCTATATTTTTAATTTTATCCATTTATAAGAAATTTATGAAAAACACGATATGTTAAAACTTTTTACTTCAATACGTAGTTAGCGTTAAACTAAATTACAAACTTATAAATTAAGTTTCCATTTAATAACTTAAGTTATGCTTATAGTACTTACTTTTGCCAGTTACATTTTAATTATTTCACTCACTAGTTAAGCGTAATATTAGTTTTTACTGATATTATTAATAAACAACTTCATTATAATTTATAAACTGCTAGCCAAAATTAAAAGTAATAGTAATCGCTAAATATGTATAGGTACTTGAAGAATGTTCTAGCTATATTAAAATAGAACATGACGAACCACGACTTAGCAACTACACTACTTCTAACAAGGAAATCCCCCTCCCCGTCTATTCTGGAACAATCCATGAATTTATGACATCGTAGCTCTAGTCTGATACTGAACTTTCTCGAATATGCGTCACATCCGTTGCCGGTTGCAGATATAAGCTTGACGCGCTGGCGGTTTAGCTTACATGTTGTCTAGTTAAGTGAAAAGCACTGAGAGTGATAAAAGATTACTACTTCGGCGAACTGTACATTTTGAATTCTCAGTAAAAAGTAAGTATTGTTTTTTATAAATTTGTATATTTTCATTTTACTTGACGATTACGTAATTGTCTTTAAACAAAATGGCTATTTTTCTTTGAGTAGAAATAAGAATCTAGAAAGAATTAATTGAACAAAGTTTTTAGTAAGTTCAAGTAAGTGAATTTGAGGATAAGATGAATTGCAACGTTTCGATAATATTGTTTTTCTCCCGTTTTCATTTTACAGTATAAATATCTGAAACGTTTTTTATTAAGTTTGATAAATTGAATTAGTTTTTTATTACTAAATAAACACCGAATTTTTATTCGAATAACGGTTTCATTACTTGTTTCTATAGGACAATGGCCAAATCTACAGCGATAGGTATTGACCTGGGGACCACCTACTCCTGTGTAGGAGTTTTCCAGCACGGGAAGGTTGAAATAATTGCTAATGATCAGGGTAATCGTACAACTCCTAGTTATGTTGCCTTTACAGACACTGAAAGACTGATTGGTGACGCAGCCAAAAACCAGGTTGCAATGAATCCAAACAACACCGTATTCGGTAAGTGTCAAACTATGTGAAACGTTAACGACGTAGAAACTTGTTTATTAAATTCAACTATTCCATGTACGAACATGGGGAAACTGTCTTTACCATTTATTGTTACATAAACCTATGGACTTAAATATGTTAAGAATTTATTTGATAGATTAATATTTTTGCTCAGAATTTAATATATCTAAAACTAGTCTCAAAACTCCTATATACATAAAATAGTACTTAGAATTAATATCTTTCGAGTATTCTCACTGGTTTTACTTGTTGATAATTAGATTTTTCTGTTGACGATTTTGTAGTAGCAATAGTTGTTTACTATTTTATTTAGAAGTTGTAATATAATGTTATCAATGCCTTTTCTTCAGACGCCAAACGTCTCATTGGCAGAAAATGGGATGACCCTACAGTTGCACAGGACATGAAACACTGGCCATTTGAAGTAATCAGCGAAGCAGGTAAACCAAAGATAAAAGTGGAATATAAGGGAGAAACAAAATACTTCTTTCCAGAAGAAATTTCTTCTATGGTTTTGACTAAAATGAAGGAAATAGCTGAAGCTTACTTGGGAAAGAACATATCAAATGCCGTCATCACTGTACCTGCATACTTCAATGACTCCCAGCGGCAGGCCACTAAGGATGCTGGAACCATTTCTGGGTTAAACGTACTTCGAATAATCAATGAACCAACGGCTGCAGCCATAGCCTATGGTCTAGACAAGAAGGTATAAAACTGTACCATGCTTTACCTACGTTTATATTAGGAAAATGACGCATTTGTCGAACAAATTAATATTTAGTTTTAAATGCTGTAAAATTAGGCAGGAACGACTGCTGTATTTATCATAACTTTCTCGTTATGTTTAAACAGAACAAGTTTTTCAAAACTTCGTCTGCAAACACGTACAAGTAAGAACTTAATTCTGAACGTTTTATTTCTTATTTTCTTAGTTACATAAGAGTTACAAAAGTTGTTCTTGTTACTTGTCAGGGCACTGGAGAAAGAAACGTCTTGATCTTTGACCTCGGGGGAGGGACCTTCGATGTTTCCATTTTGACTATTGAGGACGGAATTTTTGAAGTGAAATCAACTGCTGGAGACACTCACTTGGGCGGAGAGGACTTTGATAACCGTATGGTCAACCACTTTGTCCAAGAATTCAAGAGGAAACACAAGAAAGACCTTACTGTAAATAAACGGGCCTTACGAAGGTTGAGAACTGCATGTGAGCGGGCAAAACGAACATTGTCTTCTAGTACCCAAGCCAGGTAGATAGATCTGTAACATTTCAGTTAAACACCCATTCTGCTTTTTAGTTTACCGTGGATATGTGGGGGTGTTATAGTTAAAACCTAACAAAATGAGGGGGACAAGTAATAAGTTCTGAATAGGCTTTACTTGGCTGAATTTTGATATTAAAAATAATAATCACGTTCATCTATCTACATTATACAAGAAGTTGTTAAGTTTTAGTTTTACAAAATGAAGTTAACTTCATCTTTACATTGAAATAATTTTATTTATTGTATATGCCAGTAAAACTTTCTACAATAAGATTTTGTAGAATACTGTCAACTTAACGTGTGAATGTCCACTTTTAATATGCATTAATGATAAAAATAAATAAACAACAACAACAAAAAAAAAAATGAATAGATGTATTAAATTTCTTCCATGTTTATTTACAGTATCGAGATTGATTCGTTATTCGAGGGCATTGACTTCTATTCCACCATCACCCGAGCTCGTTTTGAAGAGTTGAACTCTGACCTCTTCCGGGGCACCCTTGACCCAGTAGAAAAAGCCTTAAGAGATGCAAAAATGGATAAAGCTCAAGTTCACGAGATTGTGCTTGTTGGTGGTTCAACCCGAATTCCAAAAATCCAAAAGCTTCTTCAGGATCTTTTCAATGGAAAAGATCTCAACAAGAGTATTAATCCCGACGAGGCTGTTGCATATGGTGCTGCCGTGCAGGCTGCAATCTTGAGTGGTGATAAGTCTGAGCAGGTCCAAGACTTGCTACTGCTTGATGTCACGCCTCTGTCCCTGGGAATTGAGACTGCTGGAGGTGTCATGACCACCCTAATAAAACGGAACACTACAATTCCTACTAGGCAGACCCAGACATTTACAACATATTCAGATAACCAGCCTGGGGTGCTTATTCAAGTGTACGAGGGTGAACGTGCCATGACTAAGGACAATAACCTACTAGGAAAATTTGAGTTGGGTGGTATTCCTCCTGCTCCTCGTGGAGTCCCACAGATTGAGGTCACATTTGATATAGACGCTAATGGCATCATGAATGTCTCTGCTGTAGACAAGAGCACCGGGAAGGAAAATAAGATTACTATCACCAATGATAAGGGTCGCCTTTCCAAGGAAGAAATTGAGAAGATGGTGAAGGAAGCTGAGAATTACAGAGAAGAGGATGAAAAACAAAAATCTAGAATTCAGGCAAAGAATAACGTAGAAAGTTATGCTTTCAACATGAAATCGACAATAGAGGATGAGAAATTGAAAGACAAAATCACTGAAGATGAAAAGAAGAAAATCTTGGATAAAATTCAGGAGACTATCAAATGGCTAGACAGTAATCAGGTTAGTAAAAGGCTTGATGCCTTAATGTAATTAAAACACGTGTATAATATTAAAATATTGTTCTGAATCCTATTTCCAGAAATGGAACTCTTCAATACATGCTTATTAGTAACTTCTAAACAGGCATTAATGTTCAATCACTTTCATATCTAGTTGTTAACTGTTGTATCTTACTCTTAATTTATAAATCTTAAACATCAATTTTTAGTAATTTTTCACAAATTGAGAATTTGTCTCAAAGCAATTCAAACATTATACAGTATTATAATTTCATTTTCCATTTCCTAATATTGTAATTTAGTTTATATACAATATTCCACATGATAATGTTCATTTAAGTTGTAGATGCTTTAAAATGTTTAAAAATTACAATTTTGAATAACGATGCCAAAAATAAATTTTCCCTATATTCAGTTGGCAGAAAAAGAGGAATTTGAGCACAAGCAGAAAGAGTTGGAAGGAGTGTGTAATCCAATCATTACAAAGTTATATCAGTCTGGTGGAATGCCAGAAGGAGGCATGCCTCATGGTGGTGGAGCAGCTCCTGGAGGTGGTGGAAGCGGAGGACCCACTATTGAAGAAGTTGATTAATTAATTAATCTTGCTGTATAAATGTTTTATAATTAATTGTAGAATAATATTTTTCAATTATTTTGTGTTATTTATTTGTCTTAGCTTCAATCATTAAGTCATGTTTAGTGTGTTATAATTTGTTATATACATAAAATATTTCAATTTTCCTATGGCAAATTTAAATAAATATTTTTCAAGAAAAAGAATTGTGCCTCTTTTCTTCAATAAACGACATTATATATCCATCTTATGTATTAAAGCATTTTAGTTAATAGCCTAAAACATTAAATTTATTTGCTCTTCGTTTTGAAACACATTATATTAGTAAGTAATCTTATAGGATTGGTTTCTTTAAAGACCAGAATTATCTCTACCACAGGTCTGATTAGGAACACAACTTTGACTTAATCTTCCGTTAAAATTTTCATTTAGATGTATGGATTGGTAAATAATGACCGAGACAACAATTCAAAAAAGAGGCAACTTTTTGCACACTGTTACTGGTTCAGAAAAGTATAGGTACACTCTCTAAATTATTTAAAGAGTAGAAGCCTATTTTCATACATAACTGGAGCACGTTTCAAATTACTTAAAAAGAAATTACCCATATTCTCTTCATTGATGAATATAAAGAATATTTTCATTAATAATTACGATCTTGACCAAAAGATAACGCGGAGTTTTGAAACATTTGAAATGGAGTAGGGAGTTACTTTACGAAAGCACCATGTAGAATAATTTATTTTGAAAAATGGCTTATAAGAATAGTATTTGCACGCTAACAAGTGGATAAGGATTAGACCAGTTATATTTTGAGCTTTAGCAAAGAGTGAAGTTTTATAACCATTTTTAATAATCGTCAATTCCTTAACTTTTTGTGCGTACCACGACAGTGAGGCTGATTTTGGGGAAAAAATAAGCCACGTACGTTAACAACAACAACAAAAATCCAATCCTTTCCTTTTTCGTTATTAGAATGTATAATTCAACATGAAAAACTATTTTATTTGATAATGTGCTTGCACTTTAAAGTTTAATCAAAAACTCGGATACCTGTACTAGAAAAGTATTTAATACACTTTGTGACATGATGTTGAAGTAAACAGTCTTGAAATTCATGGCAGGGAATAAAGTACAATTCAATAATCATTGAAGACTATACATTTAGATATTAATTTTTGAGAGATATAACATGTTTATTTATATGCTGAAAAATAATTTACCCATTTGACGTTCTTCACATTTTTGGATGCATTGTTTGTTTTTATTGTATAATGTGACATAATTTCGCCTTTTTAAAACATTAATTTCATCAAACCTGTCGAGAGAGCTAATTGAAGTTCTAAAAATTTTATTAAATACTTTTTGTTCAGTAACATACAGCGATCAAGTGGTAAAATACTTTTGGTTGATTGAAGAAACATAATAACATCGTAATGCTTGGAGACGGCTTGAATGGGTAATGAAGAAAAACTTTAATATAATTGTCATACCTTGTCGAAACGTTGTATATTTGTTGTTATGTTAAACTTGTATTAAAGTTTTTCTTCATTACCCATTCCAAGCCTTATTAGTCTCAAAGTGGTTTCCTCGTCATCGAATAATAACATGGTGTCGAGTATTACTACTCAAATCATTCGAAAAGTGTTCTCCAAGCTAATTGTTGTTTCTAATACGATATTTATATATTTGATTCGTTGTCCTCTATATAATATAACCTGTATATATTTATATAAGGTTTAATGTTTTGTTCTCAAATAGGTTAATGGTTGACCTTGTGTCAGGTAATTTACTGCCATCTACCAGCTTTTAGAAAATGATTCAAAAATACGCCTTAGCGTCACACTAACCCTGTAATGTTTGATAAGTTATCCGAAATATCTTAAACAATAATTTAAAAAGTATATTTTACTTCTTATTTTTTATTTAAACATTCTTCTCTGTCATTATTGTTATTATTTTGAATTTACATTTATAAATTTTACGGTTTATTTTGATGAAGCTATGCTGATTTTATTGTTTGACATAAAATTAAGTTGTGGTTTTTCAGATTTTGGATAATTGTTTTCTATAGTTATTTATTTTATGTTACATCTCAAACAAAACTTTTCTTCATCATTTTGAACTTCTAGCTATGTAAAACATCTACTAATTTTACCCTTCTATAACTAGTTTAGAACATATCTTTATGTTTAATGAGTACAGAATCAGTAACGTCAGAAACAGAATAAGAATTATTACAACTTTTTTATTGATTGAAACTGAAGTTTAATTAAATAATCTTAAAAATGCTATTGTCAATGAATGTCTTGCATGTTTAAATATGTTTATACAAACATGTATACCCTTAAACACATATATATATATTTAAATATCTATCTAGATATATGATGAATATCTGAATAATAATTTATATAATAATCCACACAAAACGTTATAATTAAATAAAATAATAATGCTTTCGGCTGACTACAATTCTTCTAATAATATATACGAGTAAAACATATAATGAAATCTAGTTCAAACACCCTTTGAACAAATAAAATTATTGACTTATGGAAAACGTATTTAAAACATAAGGTTTACCATTTTTTAGGCAACTTAAGCTTCTCAAGTTATCAATAGATCCAAAGTTTGTTTTTGTGTGTAGCTAAGCACAAAGCTACACAATGGGCTATCTGTGCTCTCCCCACCATAGGTATCGAAATTTGGTTTCAAGTGGTGTAAGTCCGCCGACATACCGTCGTGCCACTGTGTGAAAATCTCATTAACTGTGGATGTGTTTTTTATTCTTTCTTTTTTTCAGATACTTTTTAATTTGTCCATTGCGGCTTCAAAATCAGAGGCACAAAAATCCAAAAAAAAATTTGCAATTAAATCTAGTTCTATAGCAATTTTTAGGCTTTTTGGTTTCCAATAGCTCGCCGTCTTTTGGTGTTTAATTAAGTAGTAACTTCAGCACTAGGCTTTTACTTAAATATTTAATTTTAAAGTAATTTCTTGTAGTTGGTGCCCTCTATCACCATTTTCGTTCTCTTTAAGCTTGTGTCAGCCACGTAGACGTGAGCATGGTTAGTTTGCCCGATATTTTTATTTATAAAACATTTAATTATTTAATGTAAAATAATGGTAATGAAGTTATTGATTACTATTTCTTACTGCATGTGCACATTGTGTATTTGTTTAAGCGTGCTACCTTTTAAACTTGAAAATTAAAAACCTAACCGTAATACTTCAACAAGTTCAACGGCGTGGCGCCACGAATTGCTGCATCCATGTGGTCGCCGATGGATATACCAATTACTAATAGCAACATTTCCAGTTTCACCCTGAATAAGAAAGGTTCACCTTTCGAAAGCGCTCGGTTTATAGTGTTTTTATTCAATTCTAATTGCTTATAGTAATACTATACAGTACATTTATCTGTTATAATCGTAATTCACACATAACACTATTCTTGTAAAGCTTGCATACTCTGTAATCAAACAGTTGAACTTAAGAAGTTAAGTTCTGCCTTGGGCACTATATAACTTATAAGGCGACTTCTTCGTAAGAGTCAATTATTATTTTATTTGTTTTTGGTTATTTTTATTCATTTCTTGATCACCTTCTACACCAATAAAATCATAATTTTTATTAGGTTAACTCTTTGTTGAATAACATTTTGTGTATTTTTAGATGACTATATTTATACATTTTGACAATAATCAATTAAAACTAGAATTTAAAATACTTTGTATTTATTTAACTATAAGTTCAGTTTTTAAATGGGTCAAAAATTATATAGATATGCCAGCACTATACTTAAGACCCAGTCTGCAAGCCAGGAAGACATTTTTGGTGGATTGATTCCTAGATTTAGCTTTTCTGGTACTTTTTTTTTTTTTAATTCTGAATTGTTCACCAATATGCTTAAATTTGTACTAGTTTCTAGGGCATGATGGAGTAAAACCCATACCCCTATCCAAAATTTTACACAACACAGTAATGGCTGAACAAGTTGCACAATATAAGAACTGGTTCCTCAACTCTGTAAAGATATTTTCACAAGTTCTGTTGATAGAGATGATTGAGGAAGGCTCAACAAAGCTTATTTGATGCCGTTAAGTGGCTAAGTGTGCTGCTTCCTTGAATGTAAAACATTTCTACTGTTTTGTGCAACAGGAACACAGTCTGGCCAACCCCCCTTAGCTTCATATCTTCAGTGTCCAAACACTATTGAGAAGGTTGTTCTTTTAATGGTAAATAGTGTTGTTTTTTTATTTACTTAGGGAAGTATGCCAACTAATAAATGTTATTTTTTAAAATAATTTTTCTCCAGTTCTTCAGATATTTGTGTGCTGTTGTTTTACTTGTTGCTGCTTGTGGGGTTAGCAGTGGAGAAGATGAAACAGTGGCTCGTCTCTTAGTTCACAAACGAATACTAAATCGATTTCTTGTAGAGGGAAAAGACCTGGTAGTGGACTACAATATTTACAATGTTGGAGGAAGGTAAATCTATAAAGTATACATTCATCATCTGTAGATGCTTGTAATTTGCATGATTTTTGTGTAAAGTTATTAGTATAATTACACTTTTTTTTGAGTACTTCATGATTGTTTGAAATGAACTTAGTGGTTTACGATGGTACTTTATGCATTACTTTTGAAAGATTTGGCTTGCTCTATATGTGTACATTGATTGAATTATTACACTTTACCATCTTTGAAACAGTGTTAAAGATTTTATGTTACACTTAATAATATTTTAAATTTATTCAGCTTTGATTGATTATTCTGAAATAAGCAAATATTATATTCTCATCAAAGAAAGAGCATGTATTAATCTCTTCATTAGCATCAGTAATTCAATCGAACTTAAAAAGAAAATTAAAAACAAAAACAGTAAACATTTTATAATTTAGTAATATTTGCTTTAATCTTTCTATTGATAACATTAAGAAGTCTTTCATTAGTAATTTCATAATATTTTAAGAATTCTGATAAATTAATGCTTTGTGTTAGTAAACCTATTTGTTTATATGAACTAGAATTTTAATTTTTAAGTAATCTTTGTAAGAAAGACTAATATTAGTTGTGTTTGTGAATATGTTGCTTGTCTTTTACTGAAATATACAAGTTTTCTTGACACCAGTAAATACAATAATTAAAAAAAACAAAACATTATGTGGCTTTAAATGTAAGCATTGTTAATCAATATATATATGTATTTATAAATTTTCAATAAAATAGAAAGTCTTATTTTCAGGGCTATAAAGTTTCTATTTCTGAATACAAGTACACCAAACAAGCTATGTTACAATGTTTACTACTCACAGGTTGTTAGATACAGTTTGTTCAATATTATAGGACTTTATGGTCAAAGTTCATAAACTTACTCTAATTTTTCACACAAGGTTTCTCCAACCACATTGTGAATACCAGATTTATTCAGATTTGCAGTAAACTCGTTAATCTTATTACTATGTTACTATCGATTATGAGGTTAATAATTTATTGAATACTTTTCAAAACTTTCATATACAATTTAATTTCTTAAATTATTTTTTTAAGATTATAATGAACACCTTTTTTTTGGCAACCTTTGTTATTTTAATCATCCACTATATAAAGTTAATGCAAGCTATATAAGAATTCCTTACGTAATATGCATTGCATCAATAGTTTAGTTATATTAGTTTTAATTATTTTAGTTGTCATATTTAGTACTATTGTTACTTCTTTGTTTAAAGTCTAATTATTACTTTTAATATTCTTCTAACTTACTATTGCTTATATATATATATTTCAGCCAGTTTTATTATTTTAGGTTTTAATTTTATCCATTATTTCTGGCTGCCTATTCTGTAAATTCAGCATGTGCATAGAGAACAGTTAATGTATTAGACATAGCTCATATATTTAGTAAATTGTCCTTATTTTGAAACATTTAATTTTATTATTAATTACAGTATTAATATTTTACTAGATATTGCATGAGTTTGTTATTATTCTTATTTTTATCTTAATAATCATTCATTTTTGCTGCACTCTGAAGCAAATGAGTAGTTTATTTATTGTAAATAAGTTGCATTGTATTCTTTTGTTTATTCTAATTTTTCTAAATATTGATTGAAATGTTTGTGTTTATTTTTCATTTGTTATGTACACAGACACAATGAGGATTATTTTGTATTTTTAGCTTAGTATAGAGATTTATGACAAACCTAGAACTATTTATAAGTTAGCCTAAACCTTGTGGGATGCTATTGGGACCACAGATGAATGCATTCACTAACAGTGAACACTGTGTTGATTGCTTGGATAATTGTAGTGGATTAGAAGTTAATTTTTCTTTCATTGACTTTAAGTTTAGTTATTAACAAGATTTTTGTATTTCTTGCAAGTCATTAAACTACTTTGTTTACAAAAACATTTAGTATATTTCTGTACAGTAAGTTGCTTTTAGAATTCTGTTTTTGCACACTTATCACAAATATTACAAGACAGTTGGTTGCTCTTGTAGAGCCTATTTCATAAAGACTTAAGGGAATAGAACACTAAGTTTATTGTTTATCACAGTATGCTGTTAGTTCACTTATAGGTTGGCACAGTTACCCAAAAAACCCAGATACATGTTGGGTTTTTAATTACCTGACCCTAAACAGGTCTCTATTTACAACTTGGTCATAAACTTTTAATTTGAGAATTTAAGAAAATGTAGAATGTATGACAACACTGCAGTTATATTCATGGGTGTCTGGCCAGCGTAAGAAAGATGAGGTTGAAACAGTTGTATTGAGTAGTAAAAAAAAAAAGGCTAACAAGTCTACGGATTTGAATAGAAGAAATATATATGAAAACGATGGATTAACTTAAAAGATTAATATTTGTGATCAATTTAATGTAAGTTTGTTTATCTTTATTTCTCAAGCAGGACCAAAATTCTTAGGTATTTTTCGCACTGAGTACCTAGTGTCACATTTTCTATGTATCCTCATCTCTAACATTAATATACCTAAGGGTTCTAGCTGCAGGTGGATTTTTTATCTTCTGTTGGAGTGTACAGATATGTACTTCTTTGTACTCAAAGAATAGGCTATATGTTGTTTCTGGATAACTTTTTAATTAATAACAAATGACATTATAGCAATTTAAATGTTTACTATTTCACTTGTATTTTTTATTGCAACTTAATAAAAAATAGGTCTAAATTGTGTTTTATACAGGACAAAGAAGAGGTTATTGTTATACTCCGAAATGTGCTTTATTTTGGATGGAAATGTTGCAACTTAATAAAAAATAGGTCTAAATTGTGTTTTATTCAGGACAAAGAAGAGGTTATTGTTATACTCCGAACTGTGCTTTATTTTGGATGGAAATGTTGCAACTTAATAAAAAATAGGTCTAAATTGTGTTTTATACAGGACAAAGAAGAGGTTATTGTTATACTCCGAAATGTGCTTTATTTTGGATGGAAATGTTGCAACTTAATAAAAAAA
Source organism: Limulus polyphemus (assembly GCF_000517525.1). Taxonomy (NCBI): domain Eukaryota; kingdom Metazoa; phylum Arthropoda; class Merostomata; order Xiphosura; family Limulidae; genus Limulus; species Limulus polyphemus. The sequence continues at coordinate 85,141 of NW_013667475.1, forward strand.
TAGGGTACTAAATTGTGTTTTAATACAGGACAAAGAAGAGGTTATTGTTATACTCCGAAATGTGCGTTTATTTTGGATGGAAATGTTGTCT
>NW_013667475.1:86231-93902 GCF_000517525.1 Limulus polyphemus
AAAAATAGGTCTAAATTGTGTTTTATACAGGACAAAGAAGAGGTTATTGTTATACTCCGAATTGTGCTTTATTTTGGATGGAAATGTTGCAACTTAATAAAAAAATAGGTCTAAATTGTGTTTTATACAGGACAAAGAAGAGGTTATTGTTATACTCCGAATGTGCTTTATTTTGGATGGAAATGTTGCAACTTAATAAAAAATAGGTCTAAATTGTGTTTTATACAGGACAAAGAAGAGGTTATTGTTATACTCCGAACTGTGCTTTATTTTGGATGGAAATGTTGCAACTTAATAAAAAAAATAGGTCTAAATTGTGTTTTATACAAGACAAGGAAGAGGTTATTGTTATACTCTGAAATGTGCTTTATTTTGGATGGAAATGTGTTTTGTACAGGATAAGGAAGAGGTTATTGTTATACTCCGAACTGTGCTTTATTTTGGATGGAAATGTGTTTTGTACAGAATAAGGAAGAGAAATGAAACTCTAAATTCATAAGAAAATTCCACAATATGTGTAAATTTAGGATGCTTTCACTGGTACATTTATGTTTTGTAGTGCTGCCTTGGATGTTCATATTGTTGATAATGGCTTCCCAGAAGATGATTTTGAGGTTGTCATTGGAATGCTGAAAATCAAGCTCGATAGAGTGGGACCGTATCCTTTTGTATATGTAGTTGCTCTGGGAATGAACAGTGCTAAAATTTCCTAGGTCATACACAGTAATTATTGAAAGAAAATAAATAATCAAATTGTTCACCGTAGACTTGCTAGTAAATGGACTTTACACCTAAACAATTAACCCTAAAATTATTAATTTGCTTTTATACCATTCACTACTATTGAGGTACATGTGTTGCATCATCTTTGAATAAAAAACTGACCCCAAAAAATTGTGTGAAATCACTCATTTTTTCTATGTAAGATTCATAAGAGATGTCAGTAGTAATTAGTGGGAAAAATTATAGTATTTTTGTGTTTTTTGGAACCTATGTCGTACAGACCATTATAATCAACAAATTGATGTACCCAAAAGCAATTTAGATTTAGTGCTTAAATAATTAAATAGAAGTTGTTTAAAAACACTGACTCTTATCAGTAATTTCAGGATTAAAAGGTATTTTTAAAATACAGACAGATATTGACTCTCAGTAAGTCCAAGGTTAAAATAAATAGATACTGTTATCAGTAATTCCAGGATTAATTCCTATCCCAGCAAAGTTGTATATACACTACTATATAACGTTTTTATGCTCTGTGTAATTTTGATTCTGAATCCTAAAAGTAAATATGTATGTGTTTTCCCATAGTCCAGTTTGTATTATAACAGTAATTTTATGATAAGTCAGTTTGAATCTTTCTTAATGAATGTTCTTCCAGTGGTAATAACGTAACTCACACGGTTGTCGTAAGACCAAGAAGTTATGGTTTTTACAACTTCACTGCAGCAGAAGTAACGTATCTTCCTTCTGAAGTTGCCCAGGATGTTCAGGTATGACACCCTACACACCTAATAAACAAATTTACTTAACTTTAAAACAGTATTCATTACTTCGTTAAATGATGGTTTAGGCAGTGTACACCCCACACACATATAATAAACAAACTTACTTAACTTTAAAACGGTTATTCATTACTTCGTTAAATGATGGTTTAGGCAGTGTACACCCTACACACCTAATAAACAAACTTACTTAACTTTAAAACATTGTTAATTACTCTTTAATTGATGGTTTAGGCAGTGTACACTCTACATACCTAATACACAAACCTACTTGTGTTAATTACTTCTTTAAATGATGGTTTAGGCAGTGTACACCCTACACACCTAATAAACAAACTTACTTAACTTTAAAACATTGTTAATTACTCTTTAAATGATAGTTTAGGCAGTGTACACTCTACACACCTAATACACAAACCTACTTAACTTTAAAACAGTGTTAATTACTTCTTTAAATGATGGTTTAGGCAGTGTACGCCCTAGACATCTTATACACAAATCTACTTATCTTTAGAACAGTATTCTTTACTTCTTTAAATGATGGTTTAGGCAGTGTACACCCTACACACCTAATACACAAACCTACTTAACTTTAAAACAGTGTTAATTACTCTTTAATTGATGGTTTAGGCAGTGTACACCCTACACACCTAATAAACAAACCTACTTAACTTTAAAACTATTCTTTACTTCTTTAAATGATGGTTTAGGCAGTGTACACCCTACACACCTAATACACAAACCTACTTAACATTAAAACTATTCTTTAAATGATGGTTTAGGCAGTGTACACCCTAGACACCTAATATACAAACCTACTTAACTTTAAAAAAGTGTTAATTACTCTTTAATTGATGGTTTAGGCAGTGTGCACCCTACATACCAAATACACAAACCCGCTTATCTTTAAAACAGTGTACATTTCTTGTTTAATTGATATATTTATAATGAAACAAAGGAGAAAATGGATGCTAACAGTCTTACTAAGTGGATCTCAATAAAGAGGCTTAGGTGATGATGTTTCAGAAGTCTTTTGGTTTCAGCTATCTACTCGAGGCACGATAGATGTTTTATGGTTTTTATATAGACTCTTGGCAGTAACTGAAAGTTTAGATCTATCGTACATATTATAGGTGTTGAGTGAGCCGTATATAGATATCTCTTATGTTGTGTGTCCTACATAAATTATGCCATTAATCCATTTATTTGCAAGTTTATAGACAATAAGAAGTCAATACATTTGTGAATTTTGCTAATTTTATTTCAATTCTACCCAAAATGTGTTGAAAATATTGTTCAGTGATCTTAAAAAAATGCTGACATTCTGTTTTGAACTAATTTTACACAAGTGTGATGTATGTATGCGTTGAAAATGAATATTTGTCAGTTTTATACCTAATTAAAGTTGTATCAAGTTTGAACTGTAACTTATCGAGCCATTTTCTTTTATAAAAATTATGTTAACCACCTTTTTAACCAATTTTGAAAAATATTACTTTACCTAATAATGTAAAAAAATCTATTAGATTTAATCTGTATAAATTGTATGGCAGGTTCATCAATATATTTTTCGTTCAGATTTATCTTTTAATTAGAAAAGAGTAAATATTGTTTATTTATGGCAAAGCTACAGTTTAGGATGTTTACTGTTGACCACATGAAAGATAACTAGCCAATAGCAGCACCTACTGCCAGCTCTTGGGCTAATCTTTACTAATGAATAGTGGGATTGACCATCACATTACAGTGATCACATGCATAAAAGGGTGAGCAAGTTTGGCCCAGATTTAGTTGCTGCAGGTTGTGATTAGTGCCCTAACCATCAAACCAATAAATACTGAGTGACAAGGTTTGGCTTGTAAAACTTGTTTCCTGTTCTATGTAAAACAAAATTTGTTGAACTAAATTACAGTCCCAATGAACCTGAAGTAATTCTGAAAGCTCATGATGCTAAAAATCAGGTTTTGATACCTGTATTGGACACTGCACAGATGGTTCATTGTGTAGCTTTGTGTTTGACAACAAAACACAAACTAAATTATAAAATAACATTGCATCATTTTGAGGTTTTATCTTCTGTAATATTTAATCAAAAATCCATTTAAAAAATGTAGAGTGAAAATAAATAAATAAATGAAAAGCAAATTTAAACAAATTAACACTAATATAAAGGAAATTGTCGTCAGTGCTGTTATGAACATTAATGTGTATCTTAAATGAAATTATTATACATATATTTATGTATGAAAGTACATTATGCTATATAACAATAAGTTGGCAAACAGTGATTATAACCATAACAAAGTGGTTTATTTTTAGGGGAACATGCTACATATTTTGACAGAACATTGGTCTGTCTTTTATCGAAACATTTAGTATGTTCGTCCCAAAATAAATCACTTTTTTTATGCTTATGATCATTGTTTGCCAACTTATTTTTATTATGCATATTTAAACTCAGAATTTGTGCAGTAGAGAATATGTTGATTGCAGGCTTATAGTTGAAATGTTTGCTTTGGGCCTTTCTGTCAAAAGAATATTCAAGCCTTTATTGTGTTCTGCAGTCAAACTGCTTTGTCACGAGTTAAGAATATGATTCTGTAACTTTCTCATTAAAATTTTAAAACAAAAGCAAGTATTTTTAATATTTTTGATAACAGTTTCTCACAATAAAATTGTGAACATTTCACAACAGAAAGAATGATATAAAACTAAGCAAATAACGTTAATTTTTGTGAGCTGGAACAATATGGTATTTAAAGAATAGGTGTAACCATAAGAAACATTATCCGTCGCATCTTCATCATTCATGTGCCAAGCTACCATCACCAACAGTACATACAGTATTCATAAATCATTATGTTTAGTAATTGAATAATGTCTGTAATACATAATAAAGTTAATTTGGTTTCTGTTGTTTTAATTATAAAGTAGTGAAGGCTTAAATCTTTGACTTAGACCTACATGACTCGTGTTCTGTATAAGACAGATGAAACTGCTGTAACTTCACTTGTACTTTTAAATATTTAGTAAATTGGTTTTAGGTTTTATGTAGTTTAGTTAAGTATATTCTGTTATCAGAAGGTAAAAAAAAAATCAAGGGTTATCAGTGGCACCCTCCCACTCTACAAACGGGTTAACATGGGTGCTACTTTATTGTTGCATCCATTTCCTGTACTTATGTTTCCCATAAGTGCAGAAAGAGTTTTATATTGCATCAAGTGACCACTGTATGTATTAATTACAACAAGAAATACAGTAGAAATCCTTGTTAGTAACTGAAGATAAGCTGGATGTTTTTAGAAGAATGGTTGATTTTAGATCTATGAATTGTGTAGTAATGTAAGTTAGTAATTGTAAATTATAGAACAACTAATGATGATAACATTATCATACTATTTTAAATGTGGGAAAGTAGCTGGTATGTAAAACCAAAATCTAGGGTGTAAAGATGTTGTTTGAAATGTTTGTTCTAGATTGGTTACACATCTGAGCCAGGTGAAGGAGGGATTGCTGCTATCCGTGAATTTGACAGGAAATTTTCTCCACATGTGGTGAGTGCTTTGATCAAAAATATTGTTTAGCCTGGTATATAGATCAATAGACCTCATAATAAAAGGATATATGAAGTTTTAGATTGTTGTTCAAATTTACCTTTTTTATTGATGTTGCTCAGAAATTATATATGGGAAAGATGAAAATGTGGTAAACTTCCCTTTCTTCCCTTGTAGTTTTGTGGTAAACTTCCCTTGTAGTTTTAAAATATTTCTTAAAGTGTTTGATTTTGATTAATGTCAGTATTGATCTTTTCAAACCATACACAATCAGTCTCTTGTTTACTAATAAATATATAACAAAACTAATACCAGTTTTGAGACTTTTGTTAGTACTTGGATTAAATTCTAATAAGTTCTGAGCTTTTGGTTGGTACTAAGTTGTGGTTAACTTCTAGTACATTCCAATTGTATGGTTAAATTCTAATACATTTTGAGGCTTTTGTTGTGTGCTAAATTGTAGTTAAATTTTAATACATTCTGACCCTTTGATGTTTGTATTAACTTGTGGTAATGTTAATTTTAAAGTAATATACTTGTAGACTTAAATACATAATCTTGAAACAAAACTTAATCTGACTTCTGTGGTTTTAACATTTTCTATGAGAAGATTGTAAATTCAGTAACATTTATTTTTGATTCTTCATTTTGTAGTTATGTAAGCAGTGAAATAGTAAATTCAGCTGTATCACAGTATCATGGTAGATGACTATTGTTGTGGCAGCTGTATCACAGTATCATGGCAGATAATTTTATTGTTGTCAGCTGTATCACAGTATCAGTGCATATGACTTATTGTATCACAGTATCATGGTAGATGACTATTGGTGTTATTGTTGTGTCAGCTGTATCACAGTATCGTGGCAGATAATTTAATTGTTGTCAGTTGTATCACAGTATCAGTGCATATGACTTATTGTATCACAGTATCATGGTAGATGACTATTGGTGTTATTGTTGTCAGCTGTATCACAGTATCAGTGCATGTGGCTTATTGTATCAGTTGTATCACAGTATCAATGCATATGACTTATTGTATCATAGTAGATGACTTTATTGGTGTTATTGTTGTTTCATCTGTATCATGGCAGATGACTGCTGGTGTTTTATTATAGTAAATGTAAACTGTATCACATTATTATGAGAGATTACTTTATTGTTGTGAGTTTCTTTGAGATTATAACAGTGATAACATTACTGTAGTAATATATTCAAGGAGTTAAAGAACAGCTTAGCTGCAAAGACCAGTGATTAAAAGTAGCATTAACTGAATTCTGTTCCATTTCAAATAACTTTATAATGATGCTAAGTTTACTTTATCTGCTTGGATGTGTTTTTTTTTTCACAATTGCTCATAGAAATTTGAAAAATTAAAAAAAATCCTTACATTTTCTAATCTTTTGATTTATATTTTATTGTTAGCAGCTGTTAAGTAAGAATATATAATTCACAGGAAGGCTTGGGATTCATGCTAACAACATATATTACAAAAGTATATATACTTGAAATTAAGTTTTTGTGACTTAATCAGTTTCAGTCTGAACCAGATCTTCAGTAAGAATAGTATTATGAATTTTTCTTCTGAACCAATTCAAAACTTGGGTTCTAAATGTGGCTTTATCATTTCAGATGGACTGGATAGCTTTTGCTGTGATGACTCTCCCGTCGTTAGGCATTCCTTTGCTTTTGTGGTATGGTAGCAAGTCGAAATATGAGGCCATAATTAAACAAAGCAAGAAACATTAATCATTCCAATTCCAAACACACAAGCTCATGTATTAAATCTTTTTATGTTAAGTGCTGAGAGTAATTGTAAAGCATGAAATAAAAGGGAATGTTTACACTGGAGATAATCCATGTTGTATTTTTTAAAAATGTCATAGATATAGTTAGCAAGTAATGTAGAGGGGAAAGTATTTTAAGCCTGCATGCCAATTTACTAGGCAGGTTGTTGATTCGAACAATTTCCATCAATTTCTGCACTTGCTAGACTATCTTTGTAATTTCAGCATGCTAACAAGACTGTACTGACCTCTCTAGTGGTCAGTTGGAATCAGAACTGGACACTGGGAACAGCCCTAAACAAATTGAATATAAAACAAACTCACAAATCAGTTAGTGTGACTCTTCTTTCTACTGTATAAAATATACACACAAAGAAGTTGAACTTTTAATTTAAATGTTTGTTTTCTAAGTTACTTTTATTCTGAAACAAGTACACTGATTATGAAATTAGGTTATCAGGTTAAGGAAAAATTCAATTACTATATTTGAAGGTATACATTCTACATTACAGGTAAATGTTTGTACATTATTCCTACTGTTTTTATTCCAAGGAGACATTGATACAATCATTTTCAAAATGATAAAATTTAACATATTACAGTATTTATAAAGATTCTTTGGAAGAAGAAAAGGTTTAATATCTTTCATTGTTATGTTTTCCATAAATGATACAAAATTTGTTCTTTTTAAAAATTAATTTCACAACCTAATGAAGTGGCTTATAACTAGTTTAAAAAATTATCCATGGCCTCTAGCGTTCTTGATAAAAGAAAATCTTTCTTAATACTTTTAGATATATATATATATATATATATATATATATATAT
>NW_013667475.1:94902-129397 GCF_000517525.1 Limulus polyphemus
CGTGATAAGGATCCTTGGAAGTAGCTTGAGTGTTTTAGTTGCTCCTTTATGAATGTATCTAAAAATTTAGTACAATTGAAGTTGGCTAGTCTCAATTAATTTATTTTTATATAACCATATGGATGTTACTACAACAATAAAGACTTGATCTATTGTAAGGTAATATATTTCTTAAAGATCATTGTTGATTATGATTAAGTATCTTTTCATTAAATCTTAATATACTGGATTTTCACAGAGAGACACTAACCATTTATTGGACAGTGAGAGTAATGGGGATAAACTGGGGTCAATTATGTGGTCATAGATACAAAATCTAAGTCTAAGAATGTAATTACTTGCTCTGATTTCAGTTGTGCTACTTTCTCTTGACTCTCGTATAAAAAGAAATCTTTTCGTTTGAGTTAGCAATGGTAAATGTTCACTGTTCCTCTTCACATAAATTTATTGACTAACTTAAAGTGATAAGAACAAAATGTTTTTTTATTTCACTGGTTTATTCATAACACACAGTGCTGGTGAAAAATATTGATTTAGCAAGCAATGTTTGTTGTAACAGAACTACATTATTTTGTGAAGTCACTATCTAGTATGTCACAGGTTATTAAAAATAATTTTCAAGTTATATAAAGTTGTTTAAAGCCCAACACTGGAAATTATTCATCGTACACCTTGACAAAATCAATTTCTGCTAGTTACTAATGAATGTGGATCATTAATAGAACAGTTTGGACATTACTGACTAAAAGAAATGAAAATGAGAAAAATAACTTTAATACTGTAATATCAGGGCCAAATCTAGACCCTTTGAAGCCCCATTTCCAGGGTGATTCAAAATTGAGGCTCCCTTCTTTGGAGATTGAGGCCTCCATGCAATTGCATCGGTTGCACCCCCTCTAAATTCCAACACTGCACAGTATATACAGGTGAACTGAAGAGCTATATAACTGGAGATTTACTCAGGATATCTATAACCATGTTATACTAAAACTTATTGAGTTGATGTTAAACAGAATAATGAGACTGGACACAACTTCAAATATACAATGGAATGATGTATATACTTGCTTGGATGTTTAAATACACTACATTCAGACTACTTGCTTGGATGTTTAAATACACTACATTCAGACTACTTGCTTGGATGTTTAAATACACTACATTCAGACTACTTGCTTGGATGTTTAAATACACTAGATTCAGACTACTTGCTTGGATGTTTAAATACACTACATTCAGACTACTTGCTTGGATGTTTAAATACATTACATTCAGACTACTTGCTTGGATGTTTAAATACACTACATTCAGACTACTTGCTTGGATGTTTAAATACACTAGATTCAGACTACTTGCTTGGATGTTTAAATACACTAGATTCAGACTACTTGCTTGGATGTTTAAATACACTAGATTCAGACTACTTGCTTGAGATCTTGCACCAGATTGACTAAATTCAAGACTTATTAGTTCACAAAAAACTGCACATTTATACACGTGCTATCCGCATGACTGGTCATTTTCATTATAACATAGATGGGACCATAAACTTTAGATATCACCTGAACAACTGTTGAAGGTCACTGCTGTTGACATCCTTACATAATGTGTCAAATTAAGCAGTGTTCTTCCCTGGCAGTAACAGGTATTATATACTTTTGAGAAGATTGAGACAGGATGAACTTAACAGTTTTCTCAATGTGTGCTATGTGAAACGTGCACATGTTGAGAATAAATATTATTATAGTAAAAGAAGAAATAAACAGGATATATTCATATACCACAATACTTGCACATCAAAGTTATATGATGTTTAAAATATCTAACATAATAACCAAATTGCATTGTTTTAACTAACTTAACTTGATGAAACATTGTAGTTTTTTATTATTCTTTTAATTTTGTGTTTAGCCATTTTTATATGATTAAAAGAAGCAAATTAAGTTATAAATGTATAGGTTTGAGTATGTGATATCAAGAACAATTTTGAATATGCTAATCAGGAAGTCACTTGACAACCACAACTGATATAAAATATTGATGGAACAGAATATATCGGACCGACGTTTGAGATTGTTCTTCGGCACTTCATGGGTAGAGTAACAACGATGGAAATTGTTTGAGCAATAATCTGATTTATTTTTACATATTCTAAGAAATAATGACATCTAGAAACTGAAGCTTTAAATCAAGGGTTTCATTATGATGGAAATGTAATCTTTAACAATTTAAGCAAAAATCTCTTATATGTATCACTTAAGCTACGAACATTATCAATAATTCAATGGGAATTCTTTATGTTAGCTTCCAGATTAAAAATAATTTTTACTGGATTTCATGCAATACTACACAAGGGCCATCTATACTAGCCGTCCATAATACTAAGGTGATAAACTAGAGGGAAGGCAGCTAGTTAACACCACCTACTTGGACAAATAGTGAGACCAGACCTGACTGTTACCCTTATTATCCATGGCCCCAAGTTGTGTTAGTTTTAGGTAAAGGGCACAAACTGTGGAACCTCAGCTCTACAATCCAGTGTGCAAATCACTAGGTTGTGATTGGGCTCTAAAATGTTCAGCTACATAAACACTCATATTTAGTTGGTGCTTTATTTATTGTACTACTTTCTAAAAGGTGATTACAAAACTAGTATACTCGATATAGTTAATTCAATGTTATGATTTCTTTAATCATTGTCCCCTAGTTGCACAGCCATAAAAAAATTAGGTTTTGATACCCTTGGTGGGCAGAGAACAGATAGCCCATTGTGTAGTTTTAATCATAAGAATTACTTTTAAGTAAATCATAAAGGAGCAGAGTTCAGGTGTATATACTCAGAAAAAAATGATACTCTTTTTCTAGTTTCATTGAAGTCCAAATCCTTCACAAGTTTTTTTACTTCAATAAATAAGTAATGGGGTTTTTATATACATATGAATATTTTGTATACAATAAAACATCCGAGCAAAGTAAAATAGATTGCTAAAATACAGCTCAAACACATGTTTAATCTTTAACAATTATTGGTTTTTTTTTTTACATTAGTGCTGTTATAACATTAAACTTTCACTCCCCATTTTTTAAATCTTGGTCTTTATACAAATATGTACAGAAGTGACCTATTAAACTTTTTTTAATATATGCTGTATAGTTTCCTTCTTCTGTATCAGTAAGAAAGCACATTTTTTAAAACCCTTAATATAAATATCTGATTTTATTTCACTTAAAAGTATTCTTCTTCAGATGAAATTGTTTATCAATTTATATTAAGATGGTTTGTAATATGTGTAATATGTTTGTTAATGAATAATAAATGATTGTGTGGTACAATCTATAAAAAATCATGTATCAATGAAAGACATTAAAAAGCTAACATATAAGAATTTATTATCACTTTTTAAGATGAACTATTTCATTATTGTTAAAGGTTTGAGCGGAATTAGTTACTGCTACACAAATCCTGTGTGGAAAAGTTTAAACCACCTACTATTAGTTAAATACACAATACTCAAGTAATCTAAAATGAAGTTTAAATCCATAATAATGAAACAGTACCAAATTTATATGAATACAAACTTCGACAATTTTACATGCCCTCTTCAATCCAATGTAAAAGTATTGAAACTTGCATTCATATAAATTTGGAAGTGTCCTATTATTGAGGAGGATTTAAACTTCGTTTTAGATACAAGTCCAAATTAACTTGTTCCAAAAGATAATTATATCCTACAGTGGGAGCCACCAGTTAAAATAAAGTAAAAGGTTTATCCCTGCAATTAACACTTAAATTAGTGTCAAAACATTACAATAAACTTCAAAATTATTATATCCCAACTCAGAATATTTAAGTTGGAAATGATAAAGCACTAGAAAATATGTAATCATTCATTCTGAAGTAAAAGAAGTGTACAACATTTGTATGGAGAACACACAATAAACTCTTGTTTTCAGAAACTTGCATAAAGCTACACAAGGGCTATATGTGCTAACCATCCTAATTTTGAACTGATAGACTAGATGGAAGGCAGCTAGTCAACAGCACCCCCTATTGGGCTACTGTAATTAAATAGTAGGGCTTGATCAACACTTATAGTGCACCCAAGGCCACAAAGTATGAATCACAATTTTGTTTTCAAAAACAAAATGCCAACAATGGACCCACAATCTGGCCCATATAACTAACAACAAGACAATTTTCAATGTCCGAACACATACATCAAGATTTGATGTTGAAATGGCACTAACCCCATAAATATATAAACAGCTAATTTAAGATTTTGCAATAAGAATTGGCACCCCTGATTTTAGCTCAAAAATAAAATAAATATATTTCAAAAAGTAACCATTAATTTAATTACAAAAACTTATTACTGCCACAAGCAGACAAAGTTTTAAATGCATATGAATTTAACCTTCACTATAATATACATCCCTATAACCTTCACTGTAATATGCAGCTTTCACTATAACATACACTCCTATAACCTTCATTGAAGTATACTGTCCTATAATTTTCAACTACGTTAAAAAGTTTACTGAAAGCTGCAAGAACTAAATGTATTTTATTTGTGCCTTTTTCCACTTTCTATACATAGGTAAACAAGTGGATGAATCCTAGTGTATCAAAGTATTAAACTTTGTTTATATTGTACCAGCAGAAAATATTAAAAGACCTACAAGAAATGTAATATGAATTAGGAAATTTTCAAAACTGCTTGTCTACCTCAGAGAATTAATATTTTTCTCCTGTAAACATTAATAGTTTTTCCATAGAAATCGTTTGGCTCTGAGCTTTGATATAACAACTTGTATTTAGGACATACAAGGTTTGAGAAATTCCCCAAACTACGATTGTTCCAATATATATAATCACTTAGTTAGAATTGGTTATTTATAATAATGGAATTTAATTAAGTTTTTTTTTTATGTTGATAGAAAGTTTGAAAATTATTTAAAAGTTTTCATTACAGGTACCATTAGCCATAAAATTAAATAAAAACCAAATCAAATTAAAGTCTAGGATTATAAATGTATTTATAATAACATTTTGCAAAATATGTTTGTAGTAAGGTTAAAATTACACAGCCTAGTTTATACACCAGTTTCAAAAAATTCTTTCTTCTGCTGTTATTTATATTATTATTAAAGATTTAGTTATGTACGTATCAATTCAATTTCACATGTTTAAATGATGAATATGAAAATAATAACTGATCTTTGTAAAAAATAAAGAAATATTTACAAAAGGATCTCATAAAATACTAATAAAAATTATACTTTTTATGTGTGTCACCAAACTGCTAATAGTGTATACTTTACCGATCTCATAAAATACTAATAAAAATTATACTTTTGATGTGTTCTCCAAACATTGTGTGTCACCAAACTGCTAATAGTGTATACTTTACCGATCTCATAAAATACTAATAAAATTATACTTTTTATGTGTTCTACAAACATTGTGTGTCACCAAACTGCTAATAGTGTATACTTTACCGATCTCATAAAATACTAATAAAAATTATACTTTTTATGTGTTCTCCAAACATTGTGTGTCACCAAACTGCTAATAGTGTATACTTTAAAAGTTTAAAGTTAACTGCTTAAGTTAAAATACAGATAAAAATACAAAACCTTTAACCTGAGCACTTTCAAAAGATGGACCCTGATGAAGAAAGTCCCATCTTTTGAAAGCAATTGGATAATAGGGTTTTGTATTTTTTTAATTTTAATTGTTTCTATCTTAACCTATGTGCTTTCCTGACATCATGATTAGTTAAAATACAGGTGTCATTTACAAATCTTCCATAACATGCACACACACACACATGCTAAATAAGCACATCATGATTAGTTAAGATACAGATGTCATTTACAAATCTTCCATAACACACACACATGCTAAATAAGCACATCATTATTAGTTAAGATACAGATGTCATTTACAAATCTTCCATAACACACACAGGTGCTAAATAAGCACATCATGATTAGTTAAAATACATTGTGTCATTTACAAATCTTCCATAACATGCACACACACACATGCTAAATAAGCACATCATGATTAGTTAAAATACCAGTGTCATTTACAAATCTTCCATAACACATAAGCTAAATAAACATTAAGAAGAACTGACACCTTTCAGACTTGCAGTCAGTACTCATAGTATATGTTCCAAAAATATAAAAACAAGAGAAATTAGATTACTGTAAATAAGGATAATGTAACATAGTTGTATGTTTTCTTTCCTACAAAGTTTGAAATTCACTTTTAAATAATGCTATTAAGTTATGTGCAGCAATATTAGGTAAAACTTTTCAACTTCAAAGCAATATAGAAATCTTGAAATATTTTTATAGATTATTGTCCATTAACTGTATTGTGTATCATGAAACTGTTTATTATTTCAAGTATAGTTTAAAACATAACATGGGATGATGAAATTGTGTACATTAATCCATACATTATCTTCTTCATTAAGCAAGAAAAAACATCTTTGTTTATATTTGTAATTTATTATTTGCTCTCAATAAATTTTGTGACAGGTAAGTAAATATTCAATATTTATTTCATTAACACAGATAAATAAAACAGCATAAAAAAAAGAATAAAATTTTTGCTTCCTAGACAAGATTTTGTTAGAGTTCTGTGCTCATTTCCAGGTTATTTTCTGACTGTAACTCTCCCCCATTTGTGGGTTTTGAGAGTTCATTGGCTATTTTTGAGCTTCCTGGATTACATGTATTAGACTGGGAAAAAGACTGGAAGAGAAAAAAAATTAAGTCTTCTCAAAACTATAATTATAAATTAAATAAGTATACGTTTTTAAGTATAGATTGTTTTCTACAAAATACTTTTATATTGAATTCTTGACCTTAAGTTTTTGTTAGAACAAAACGAACTTTCGAAATATATTGCATTTATCTTTTCTACAAATAAACTTCAATTTTATGCAAAATTTTACTACAGTAAGTTGTCCTCATTGAACGATAGATATAAGTAAAAATATCGACACAGATCAGACTTACCTTACCAGCAACAGACTTTCCCGATGTTTGAAAAGTCACTAGTGGAGAAAGAGATGCTGTCGTGTGGTTTATTTTTCCATTAATATACATGGTTCCATTAGATGTTCTATAAGTAAAAAAATTGATCTTTCTATACAGAAAATCAACATATATTTCCACAAAATGTATTATGCATGAAAGGAACAAATATAAACAGAATATAGAATAGCATGGTATTAATGAACTTAATAATATTTTAAAGTAAATTGTTTGAACATTGTGTAAGTAAGCTACCATTTTTTAAGCAATTCCTTCTTTCAAGGTTCAAGATGTACACAGTTTACGATGTATAAATATAACATCTTCTGAGTAGTATGCCAATTTTACTAACAAGTTGAACTGTTTCACAAAAAAGCTTGAAGTTTGTAAACATTTATTAGCAAAGTACCATTGATCTGGTGCTGTCTTCCAACATTATTTTATTTCAACAAATACTTATAAATTTTATTCTTAACCAATATCTGAAAAATGAAACACTATCAGTTTTCCATATGATCTCTGAAAAGTGTGATATTGTCTACAGAGAAACCACTTACCTCAAACATTGTAACTTTGTTTGACTACCATTATCACTGGTTTCAGGTCGTAAACTGTTGCCATTGGATTTTATGTCCAAGGACTGCCAAAAATGAAGATTTTATTTAGTGATTCTTACATGGCAGGTGCAATATTATTAACTTAATCTAAAAAAAATGATCAATATAAGGCTATTTGAAAACAACTTTTTAATTCCTGAAAAATACAATTTTTGAATCCATTTTTCTTTTACTTAAATTATTAAAAGTATTGTTGGTATAAGCTCAAAGTTTAAAAAATCAACCAAATGTTACCAGCTAAAATACTGATGATGACATGATTAGCAAAACCTTAATAATGAAGGTGTAAAAAAATATTTTAGTGTTAACTAATAAAAGATATTAAGTTAGAGACAGTAATTCTAATTGTTTAATTTAACTGGTACAAACCTCTCGTACAAAAAAAAGTTGTGAAAATTATGCTGATCTAAACCCTAGATGTGGAAATAATGTGTTGGCTAGTATAATTCACTGTCAATCAGGTATTTAACGTTTATATTTAATTCATAATCTTTAACTCTTTGTTACCAAATTAGGGTACTTTATTACATATTACTATAGAACATTAGAATAAATAATAATTGTAAATAACTCTAAATTACTAATACATGTTCAATATATACCATATAAACAGTGGACACACACATATATATATAGTTTTTGTTTTTGTTAAGCACAAAGCTACACAATGGGCTGCCTGTGCTGTGCTCACCAAGTTATAAGCCTTCAGACTTACCACTGAGGGTGAGGGTATATATAGTTGTAAATATGATTGTTCAATATGTACATTTTCTGATTTTAAGAACATATTTTACTATAATTAGCATGCAAATATTCATTTTTAGTGCTATTTCAGAAAGCAGTAGTGGGTTTTTTAAGTATTTTACCAAAAATATTATAGCAAGCATTTTGAAAAACCTTGGTTGACTTTCCTCACAATCAGATACTACTTATATGAAATCAGAAAAACATGCATATATGTATAAATAAATTTAAAAAAACATTAATTTCAAAGCTAAAAGTAACTAAATTTGTAGGTTTAACTTAAACAATAGATTATAAGTACAAGTGAAATTTGTGTGTGCCTACTGACACGAAATCACATCAGAATTACAAATGGGCTTATTCTTGCTCAAAGACATTTCTTTGATATATCATATAAGATTTACAATTTGTAGGTGATATAATAGAATATATGTCATACCTGATTTTGAAGAAATGGGTGATTAATTTTGGGTGGAATCAACCGAGCCTGAACAAATCCTCTACTACTGTGAATCATGGATGTATTTGATGTTCCAGGTAATGGCATTGACAAGTTATGTCTGTGGTGTAAGCATTAATAAAACACGGAAAAGAGTAACATGAGAAATTTTATTAGACCTATTTATGTTAGTCTAAAGGTAATTTTCTATCTATTGGTGTATGTTATTAAAACTATAGAAATTCAAATAATTTTAATAAATGCATATATTTATTGCTCAAAGTTAAAAAAAACTTTTTTTTTTCAAACATTCTTTTGGTAATACCAAAAAAACCATCTTTAGTTATGGATATTTAAAAATTATTTCATATTCCATCATCAACATTAAAAACCTCAAAATGTTAGATCAGAATATTCTATCTGCAAAAAAACATTAGCTATTAAGTGATTAGTTTCTTTTTTCATCATTTGGAATTTTTTTTATAAGTTTCAAATTGTTTTTTTTTATTGATGATTGTAATCTATAAAAATTTAAATATTAAGTTGCCAAAGCTACATTTTGAACATACAAGTTTAATGCAGTCTTATAAAAATTAACTGTTCAAAGTAATCTCAATTCATGTTTCTAAAGAATACTCTAGCCAATACCTGTATACATTACTAGGGAGGCTAGAACCATGTTTACTCTTGTTGTCTGAGATCCTAGTATCGTTTAGTTGAGTTGTCATGGCAAAACCACCATCTGTATGTGTGGGCATCTGAGACTTTTCCTGTAATACAGATCCACCTTCTGTATAAGGAGGAGGAGGTGGACTATCAGCGTCTTCTGCCGACACCCTGCTTTTTAACTGTTCTGAAGAGTTCCTGGAAATATAGATTAAGAGTGATTTATGTTTCATGCATAAGCTTTTTACATCACACAGCATTTGTTTTTGGATGTTTGCACCAAGCTACATGAGGACTATCTGCATTACCTGCCCTAAGTTTGAATTGATAGCCAACAGAATCTACCACAAATTCTTGGTCTACTTTAATTGAATAGTGGGATATGATTGGTGCTCTTATAATGCACCCATATCCCAAAAGCACAGACTGCCTTTTTTTCAGCAATGGGACGTAAAGTGTATGAATAACACTAACCTGTCCCATTATCTTGTAGAAAATCATATAATATCATTTACATTATAAATATAAAGTATATTTAGTTCCTCTATATCTATATCAAAAGATTTAATGAAGACCTACACTTTGTGCAAAAACTGTAAATCAAAACAACATTCATTTAACAAAAGTTTACATTTCTCAAATTATATTTATTAGCAGACTTTTTAATTACTTATAAAATACACGTTGTTAAAATGTCATACCTTATTCTTGAATTTTGTCTCAACAAATAATTGAACAAATCGTATCATATTCTAATATAAAGATATGAAACATTTATAAAATAAATAAAGCGTTATATTTGAGGTGAGTAGATATGAATTAATATAACCTTGTTATTTTTCAAACTAAGATTATGGCGTATACTTTAGTATGTAAGAAAGAATGCTGAACCAGATACATAATCAATTAGGCACACATTTTGGAAATCTATTCCTTTCCAACTATTCTCACTTATCTATCATCTTACCACATTATGGTCAGGAGCAGGAAGTTTGATTGAAATGTAATGGATTGTTATAGCAAACAAAGTATATTGAATAAACTGTGTTTATAATATTTAAGGCTTAATTTTGTATCCAAATGTGAACATAAACTTCTCTCTTGCGGACAAACTTAATATCTTTGTTTTACTTATAGTTTGTAAGATTTAAGTATAATATCAACACAGTTTTGTTTTTGTTGTTAAAGCACAAAGCTACACAATGGGCTGTATGTGATCTGCCCACTGTAGGTATCAAAACTCAATTTTGAGTGTTATAAGTCCTCAGACTTACCACTGAGCCTACAGGGGTATTCAGTTTTAAGTATCTAGAAAATTAATACTTACCTGGGAAAAGTTATCTAACACAATTTTTCCAACAGGTATATTTGTATTCATGGCCAGTCAGCAGTACCCTATGACCCACCATACTATGCTAAAGGATTAACTGTCCTTCTTATGATGTACCCACAGCTTAAAGTGCAGGAAATATTTTATAGTATCACACAGACTTGAACACAGCTCACCAGCTCTGAAATCCAGAGCTCTGCTACAGGGCCAAACCCGGCCGCAGCAGCTATACATGTGATTTCAACATGAAGTTCATTTCTACAATTAGTACAGGATTTATACTTACTTTAATGGCAATTTGGCAACTCGACAGTAAGCTTGACCAGTTGTAGGTGAATAGCGAATCTTGACCAATCTACTGTCAGTTCTGCAAAGCAATTAAGGACAGCAAAAAAACAGTAAAACATATGTTACAAAATTACAAACATACGTTACATACAGATATTTATTATATCTTTCATTATTAAATTGAAAGATAAAACAACTTACATGTCTTTATAAAAATACAATATACATAATTATATGAATATATGATGTAGAAAATGTTGTTTTCAATTTCAAGCACAGATAGCAGTAAAAATTGATAAACATAAAATATACTTTCATGTAAGGCTTAGTAGTGTACTACAAATAATGAAAAGAAGGTCATGTTTCAAGAATTCATAATGTGTACTAGCTATTTGGTTTTAACTAGCCATATTTGTACTAAAGCCATGGATAAAAACCTCTTTGATCAGAATTACACGTGATGTTACAGAGAAACACTATAGTTAAGTGTATATTCAGTAGGAAGGTAAAATATGATTATCTCTTTTATAGTGGTGTGAGGTAAAATATGATTATCTCTTTTTACAGTGGTGTGAGGTAAAATATGATTATCTCTTTTATAGTGGTGTGAGGTAAAAAGAGACTGAAACTAAAAGCTGATCATGTAAAACAAAGTTTTTCAATGTTGTCATATGTTTGTTGTTAAGCACAAAGCTACACAATGGGCTGTCCCTGCTCTGACCACTGCATCAAAACCCAATTTTTAGCATTATAAGCCCACTGAGCCACTTGGGGGGTATGTAATTTTCATATATAAAAGTTTATACATAAATTTCAGAAACGTCTAAATTTTTTGAAATCAATATATCTTACAACTTTTGTTTAGGAAATGTTAGAAGTTAGGCTAAAGACTACTTACTCGACCTTGGTATACTTAATGTCTCGTTTTTCTTCCTCCGTCAAATTATCAGGATCAATCAATGAATATCTAAAACAGAGCCATTTCAAAAAGCATAATTTAAATAAATGCTTCACTTCTATTGCAAAACTATTTATGAGAACACACAATAAAAAAATTATCTTACAAGATGTTTAATAAAGAACATTCATCTGTACAAAATGTTTGCACAACATCCCTATAATTGTTACTTCGAAATGCAAGTAAAAACAGTTTTATATGTAAATAAATATAAAAACATGTAACAATTTCCTACTTAAAAAGAGATAGAAACACTAAGTTTCACAGAGTAGAATATGATGTTTATTAATCTAGATAGATTGACAACAGCTATTGTAATGTTTCCCTATATATCTATATAGATCTGAAACCCTTTCCAATCTTTCCAGGTTGGTGCTCCAACTATTTAAGATGTTAAATACTGCTGTTTTCACATTATAAGATCATTTAAACAGAAATTTGTAAAGCTTGTTTCTTACATCCACTGGCATTTAAAACTCTGAATTTATTTGTTATCATGGTATTATATACCAAGACTAAGTTTTAGTAGAAACTGTTAATAATGGTATACTGCCCTACAACATAAGCTATACAAATTTACAATACTAATTGTCAGTATGGGCATATTTTCCTATGACAGAAGCTATACAGAGTGACATTACTAACTGTTAATAATGGCATACTATCCTATCACAGAAACTATACAAAGTGATATTACTAATTATCAATATTGACATATTGCCCTATGAGAAGCTATAAAGAGTGGTATTACTAATCATTAATAATGGCATACAACCCTATGACATTCTGCACTATGACAGCAACTATACAGAGTGACATAGTATATTATATACTAGTTGTTAATAATGGCATATTGTCCTATAATGGAAGATACACAACGTGAGATTATTAAATGTCAATAATGGAATACCAACTTATGATGGTAGCTATACAGGTGAGATTATCAACTGTTAATAATGGAATACAAACCTATAATGGAAACTATACAACATGATATTATCAACTGTTAATAATGGAATACAAACCTATAATGGAAACTATACAACATGAGATTATCAACTGTTAATAATGGACTACTTCCCTCTGATGAAAGTTTGTAAATCAGTAAGCATACCTAGTAATAAGAAAATGATTTTCTCGGCAAGAATTCTTACTTGGTTATGTAAATACTAAAAAGTTCTAATGTCAAACATATGATGATTTGATAAAAATACATTCAATTTATTTTCAAAGAAATAGCTACTATTCTTTTATAAATAAAAACTCTAGAGCACGTCTAAACCTTATTATTATTTTTAAGTTGGTTCATCTTCAAAGTGATGTTTCTGAAGTTAATACTTTCTCAATGTGTTAAGTTCATCAGATAACCCTTTCTTGTTTACTAGTGATGTATCTTAAGTTTAACACTTACTCAATGTGTTAAGTTCATCAGATAACCCTTTCTTGTTTACTAGTGATGTTTCTTAAGTTTAACACTTACTCAATGTGTTAAGTTCATCAGATAACCCTTTCTTGTTTACTAGTGATGTATCTTAAGTTTAACACTTACTCAATGTGTTAAGTTCATCAAATAACCCTTTCTTGTGTACTAGTGATGTTTCTTAAGTTTAACACTTACTTAATGTGTTAAGTTTATCAGATAACCCTTTCTTGTTTACTAGTGATGTTTCTTAAGTTTAACACTTACTCAATGTGTTAAGTTCATCAGATAACCCTTTCTTGTGTACTAGTGATGTTTCTTAAGTTTAACACTTACTTAATGTGTTAAGTTCATCAGATAACCCTTTCTTGTTTACTACTGACATTTCTTAAGTTTAACACTTACTTAATGTGTTAAGTTCATCAGATAACCCTTTCTTGTTTACTACTGACATTTCTTAAGTTTAACACTTACTCAATGTGCTTTTTAAGTTCACCAGATAATCCCTTCTTGTTTTCTGGAGATTTTGACCTTGACCTGTGTCTACATCATATAGAAGATTATATTCATTTACATGTACATTTTCTTCTTGATCACTTCTAGTGAAAGTATATGAATAAATAAATTTATACAAAAAAAAACAGATGTTTATTGTATAAACATCAACACAATGTTATTTAAAAATGTAATATAACATGCTAATTTTACATATTCCTTAGAGAATACAGTGCAGAATAATAGTTTTCTATAAAACAGGAATAACACATATTATTATATTATTATTTACACAAAGATTTTTTTATCAGCTTTCATTTAATATTTTTGTTTGCAATATGAAAATCACTAAACTGAACATAAAGTGAAAATGTTCACCATGAAACAAAAACAAGCAAATGTACTATAAGTACTAATCCAAGTCAAGTAATGTTTAATAGTTTTTTGAATAAAAAATGTTATTTTATATTCAAAATGATTTGTTACAGACTTTTAAAGGTGTAAATATTACCGTCTGTGCTTTTTCTTCTGAAGAAAAGTTGCTTCAGATTCTGTTTCCATTCCAGAGTTGTGATAGCTAAGAAAGGGTATTAATATTTTAGTTTTTCTTATGCTGGTTAATAAATAATCTAGCTCTACATGAACATCTTGCCCAAATCAGAAGAGCCATTACTGATTACAGTTGTTGCCTGAGTCAAAATGACTATTACTAATTATAGCTGTTGCCTGAGTCAGAATGGCCATTAATGATATATTGTACAAGTTGTTATTTACTCAGAAAGACTGTGACAAATAACATATAGAAGATACAGAAGAATATGATTAGCTGAACAATAAATGAATCAAAAAGACAGATAATTATACTGAACAATCAAAGTACACAAAACCTTATTATGAACTGTACATTCTTTACATTAAACTTACTTATTGTAAACAATCATTTAAACATGTAAAAACTATCAAAGTCAGGAAAGAAAAGAAAAGTTCCAACAATCAGGTAAGTCAAATCATATCATTAATTTATCTAGAACTGACTATGAAAATCAATTTATATATACACATACATATATGTATATAAATATATTTAAAGAAAGCTACCGAACTTATACCAAAGCCGGTCATTAAATGAAGACATGAAAGGGATGGAAGTGCTACAGAAGAGAAAAAACTACACACAAGACAAAGCAGGCCTTCTCCAGTATCTATAAACTCACATAAAAATAACCTGATTGATATGGAATAATTTTTATTTTTTGAATATCATTAAAAAACATTTTCCACATTAAAATTGTTTTTAACAAGTACGTTTGTACTGAGACATCATGTTTCCGAGGAAACGCTATGATATGAAGCATTACAAATACCAAACTAATTCAACTGAATTATTCAGAACTAAAACTGTCAAATAGGGAAAATGAATAACCATACATTAATGCTTCATATTCAAACTCAAAGTGACAAATCAATATAATAAACACAACACTATTTAAAAACTTTGAAACCACAAAACCGAAAAAATAATCTTCATATATACTTCCTCTGAATTTTAAGACTTTCACACTTACTTTCTGCAACTCAAAATATTATAAGACAGAAAAAAGTGAAAGACTTACCCACTTTTTCTACTTGACAAATCTCGCACAACAGCATTTTGTGGCCTAAGTTAAAAAAAAGTTTCTATATACTAACTTAATGACAAACTATACCTACTAACAACAAAAACAACTGAATATAATTATAAGCCTCTCAATGGCTCAGTGGTAAATCTGCAGAGTTATGATTCTAAAAATCAGGTTTCAATATTTGTGGTGGACAGAACACATAGCCCATTGTATAGCTTTATGCTTAACAGCAACCAACTTATTAATAAAAATGTATGTATAAGATTATATTACTTAAGAATTAATCTAAAAAAAAATAAAACTGTTTTTGTTTTGTTTTAGCACAAAGCTACACAATAGGTTATTCGCATTCTGTCCACCACAGTGAAACAAATCCCAGATATTAGTGTGGTAGGTCTGTAAACATACCAGTGATTCAACTGGGGACAATTCATCTGTTACTTTAAATATTAATATTTTATTATGCTTGTTCAAGTTTAAGTAAAATATAAATCAAGTGTAGTTTATAAGAAAATGTAAGAATTCTCAACAAAATGAAGCAAAACTTATCATAAATAAAAGTTTTTTCTATTTAGTAGATAAATTTAATAATTATATTTTTCAAACTCTAGATTCTTTACCAGATTTAACAGGACATTTTATTTTCAATGTTTAATAAATTACAAAACACAGAGAACTGATTTTTCAGAAGATGTAGCACAGCAATATTATCTGATTTCATCATATTCTTCTTGAAATTTGTCTTCAAAGTAACATTTGAAATGTAAACATTTCGACATATAAGGAACATTTTTTAAAATGTCTTTATGCAACATTTCATTACTATTTATTTAGAATTTTAAAAAAGCTAAACGAAACACAAAATAATAAAGCCACATTCAAGAAACACGTTCAAATATTTTACCAAACGATATAAAAAAATAACTGGTTACTAGAAGCTGATTGGATTGATGTAAATATTCTCAAAATGTTTTCGATCACAACTGTTTTATCTGAATTTCTTTAATAAATTCTCAAGGATAAATTTTTATCCATTTCAAATGAACAGATGATTCATTAATAAGCTTAAAAGTTCAAATAAATAAAAACATGCTTTTAAAAAAACAATATAAAAACTCTTCTCTTTCATGAGCATGATTTTTCAAATTTGCAATTTTAAATAATCTCCTAATAATTTAACCTATCTAGTCCAGAAACATAAAATTATTACTTTATACAAAGGATCATTTTTACCAGAAAGAAAGCGATTCTACTTACTTGAAACAGTTATTCTCCAGTTGCTGTTGCTGCACCACTCTCCACTGGGCCTCAGAATCAACCAGTTCATACGTGCTTCCTGACCTAGAATAAAAGTGTATAGTGAATTTTATACATAAACATTTCTACTTCAATATTTGATACTAAATGTCGGAAATTTTTTATAATACAAAAACAAAGAAAAAAAAAATGTTTTTTTTTTTATACGAAATTAAGTGTATAGAAAATAGAATACAACTTATGTAATATTGACTATAATTTCGAATTTCAAAAATGGGATTTCACGAAAAGTGGCAGCTGTGTGTAAACAGTAGAAATCTGTTGTACATAAAAAATCATGTGTGTTAATATAGTTTTTGTGCTAAAGATATGCTTATGAAATTACAAAGTCAGTTTGACTCAGACTCTGAGAAGTTGGAGTGTAAAGTGACGTTCATGTGAAGAATAAAAATACTTTTATCCATTGTACAGCTTGCAATTGAACTGCATTTGCATAGCTTCTACAATCACCTAAGTGGATCTCTAAAGTTTATTTCAGTATCCTTCAATAACGTATTTGGTATTTTCTCTACTCTAACGTGAAATCTGCTGTAAGGTAACATGAAATGTTGATAACTCTTACATCAAATGTGTAATACCATGTTTGTGGTGTATAATAATTTTTTGTTATCTACTCAGGAATGTTCACTTGTAAGTGACATCCCATAAACTTACAGTAATATAAATAAGTATAAAATTTGCTATTCACAGAAACCATGACTCACTTGCTTCTCCTGTGGTGTTTTTTATGTTTTCTACGACTTTCTGATTCACTACCACTAGTAGCATCTCTATGATGTGATCTAAGAAACACAAATTAAAAGCATCAATATTAAACAACTAGTTTTAAAAATATTGTCATAACAAAAAATTAACAAAACCTGATCTTCTGAGCTTTATTGCTGGAAATGTTGTTGAATAGATTAGAATGTGACTAGGTAATGTAAGCCATATATTACTAAGAAAGAAATAACCCAAATATTCTCTTACATTATTATTTAACACAGCATGTCTTTATTTCTTAAAATAAAACAGACAACATCCAATTAAGAGAGATATCTCCATTAAAGCTAGTACTTCTTGGAGATGTTGGATTCTCTGGAAGACTTTAACCCTTACTTATAACTCACCTTCTATTGGAGCAGCTACTTCTTGAAGACATTAAGGATTTGGACCCTCTGGAAGACTTTGATATCTATTTCTAACTCACCATTTATTACTTTAGAGCTGCTATTTCTTAGAGACTTTGAACTTTGAACCTCTGTAAGATCTTGAAATTTATCTTTAACTCACCTTCTATTAGAGCTGCTATTTTTTGAAGACTTTGAGGTTTTGGACCCTCTGGAAGACTTTGACACCTCACTGTCATTATCTGAACTCTTTCTGCTACGGTGATGCCTTTATATATATAAAAATATATCATTACCAAATCAGTTAAATGATGTGTAATATTTTTAAAAAGTGAAGCTTAATCACTACTGAGATAAGTGGTAAGTATTATTTTATTATATTGAAGATCTCTCCTGTTTTGATAACTTAGTACTTTGTGTAAATAACATTTAAAATGTTAAAATATACTCACCGTCGTCTTCTGGAATCGCAACTACTGTCACTCTCTATAGAGGCTGATCGCTGATGAAGGTGAATGCGAGAAGAAGCACTTTTCACTGATCGGGGAGATGGATTGGTGGAGTTTGAATATAGACCCCTAGAAACAAACATAGACTTTGTTATGCCAATTAATCGAGCTAAGGGGGTGTGTGTGAACTACTAACAAGTAACAAAGTTGAATTGGTTCAAAATCTGCTAAAACATTCATCTCATGAACATTTGTCCAACTTTGAAAATAAGTTTAATCTGATAGGAAGTAACTATTCAGGCTGCACATTAAAATGTATTGAAATATCATCAAAGCCTAGTCTACTTAGAAACACCATCTCACCTATGTTTACTATCTTCCCAAGGGACAGACCGTGCACTGTGAGGAGAATCAGAGAATGGCAAAGCAGAAGGAACAGATGTTGATCTGTACATGGATGTTAAGCTGCAAAGATAAAGATATTTTTTATTTGTTATTTTTTATATTCCAGTAGATCATGGTTCAAAAACAACAACAAATGATAAAATGGTCCCAATGTTTGGAAAAAGGGGCAGAACATTCCCAAATTCCTTTCCCCTATAAAAAACTTCGCATACATATATTGTGAATGTATGCATAATCCAACAATTATATGACACAAAGAGAAAAACATATGGGGTATAAATACAATATATATACATTTCCTGCGTACATCTTGCATTCGTCAAAGATATAATATATGTAATCCAAAGTTAGAGTCAATTATTAAACAATATTTAAACTATTTTGAAATTTTACTTACGGGTTGACTGCTTGAGGGATGGAGATATTTGACCTGTTTTCTATAAGGCTGTTTTCATACAATTCTTCTTTCATATGACTGCCAGCTGAATAAATAAAAAATTATGTAAATCTTGATGAAAGTGTAGAAATCATTTAACAATATCTTCCATATTAAGCTCTCTATATTATCAAAGTATTCTTAATACAGGAGATTGTTAGCACTTTGCTGGCATTAAATGTTTCTAGTTGAATCTTAAAATTGAGAAATAATATTTACAACTAAGAAAAGTATTCATTCTAAGAATTACTGAAGAGGAATACCTAAAAACGACCCAAAAATGATAAGGAATTTCACAGTTTCATTGTTCAAAGGTTTTAATAACTCTTCTTTCAAAGACAAATTTGACTTACAAATGTATTGAAATTGAATACAATAAGTTGTTAGGTTTATATATTTAACTGTAATACAATAATAAATTTGTCAGGTTTATATCTTTAACTGCAATATGATAATAAGGTTGTCAGGTTTATATGGTTTAACTGTGACATAATAATAACGTTGTCAAGTTAACTGTGCAAAAAAAATTTCAAAACTTCTAGTGACTTCAAAAAATGCTTGAAAATATTTTTTTTTGCATTATCAAAATGCTGGTAACAATACGGTAAACGTTTTTTTGGCTACTTGTCAAAACTTGGTTCCAAGTCTACAATTACCTTCAGTGAGAGTAGTAAGGGTTAATTTTTTGCTGTATTATTTAGAATGGTAACACTTACCTTTCTATCTCTGTGTTGAATATCTTATGTAGGATAGAAATAGTTACTCAATAATATATCATATTTAGCTTTTACACAATTTGTACTTACACAATATACAAATTAGTCACCTGTTAGTGCAAATGTAAATCACAATATTTGATTGGCTAATATTTACAAAAATACATTTATATTCTAATGTGATTCATAACACATAATTTGGAACCTTTTTCAATGATGGAAAAATGGAATTTAAAATTCTCACCATCTGCACCATCTGGTTGACCTAGCCGCTTCTGAAAACGTCTAATTGGGACTCGGGTTATTGTTGGTGGTGGTCTATTTTGTTTTAGGTCTAACTGCATCTGTTTCTGCGTTCTACTGCTGTTAGTAAAAGAAAATAGCATTAATAGATGTTAAGCAGGTGTTTTAAGTCAAATCAAATTATAAAATAAATTGTTAAAACATGAAGCTATAATGTTCAATGTTGTATGACAAAATCAGATTTTGTTAATTTTTCTGTATAAAGAGTGTTATATGGAGCCAAGTTGACCAAAAATTTAAGAAGTTGTTCATGAAAAACTAAAAGTTTGTTAATAAGCAGAAACCAACACAATAGGTTCATTACAAGTATCAAAACCTGGTTTATAAGAAAACTAAAAGAATTTACCAACTACATAACATTTCACTTTTTTTCTTCAATATGATTTTGATGAAACACAAACACAAATCAGTAATTTTTACTGAATTTGTTTTTAGAATTGTACACCTACCACCTTTTGTTCTATGTAATTATTTGAGCATTAACTGAGAATCATGTATTAAGCAAATGTTTTGAATATCACACAGTAAAATGAACAATAATAACAGAAAACACTGGAGCTTAACATTTTATAATTTTTTTTTTACAATTCCAGTGAAATAAAAGGGATGGTTACTAGTTTTGTCATTTCTGTAATTCACACAGACATATGGGTATTATAGTAGACTAATTCCAACCTTACAACTCTCATGAAAACTGTAACTTGATTTAAGACAGGTTAACAGACACACACTCACAGAGTTCCATGAAGGGGAAAAAATGGAAGTGAATAGGTAGTTTTGATCTTTATTAAAATGAAAAGAAAGATTTTTATACTAAACATTTTTAGATTTCAAATGGAGATGTTTAGTAAAATGATATGGAAAAAAAATCAGCAAAAATTATTAATGAAAAGCAGCTACAACTACAATTTAGTTTATTTGTGAGCAATATTTAAAGTGTATAAAAATTAAGAAACCGTTAAGGATGCACTTTGAAAAATTTGTTAAAGTTTAATATTACTGTTTAAAAAAGTGTTATATTAGCTGAGAAACATAAAATTCATAAAATGATGTATCTGTCATATAACTTGTTTTTAAGTATGAAAAACAGGAATGGTGAACTAATAAATCCCTAGATCTGTGACATGATCTCTCTTTAAATATGCAAAATAGAGAAGTTGATATAATAAATTGCACTATCTGTGATATAATCTGACCTTAAATCTTAAAAGCAGAAACCACATGAAGAAATGTTTACTACTCATACACACACACACACACATATATATATATATAATAAACTTATAGCATTTAATGAAACCTACCTGTATCGAAATCTTGAACTCAAACTAAACATTTTTCCTGAACCTCCTGGAACCTCCCATACTTGAGTTAGCCTGATTAGTTAAAATAATATCATTACTAACTGTTTTTAAACGTTCAATATCTTCTCATCTCCTCATTATTTTAAATATATTTCATATGTTTTAGTTTTTGTCCTTCCTCAGCAAGCTGTGACTGTTTCAGCAAAACACTATTGTGATATTAGAAAATATACAGGAATTGAAGTTGTTATTTAACAAACAATAATAATGATCTGATTCTGTAGAAGGGTGGACTTGTTAACATTTTGCTTGGGGTACTCTACAATAACTTATCCATTACACTCAGATGTCTTTTAGTGTTGAAATTCTATTTGTTTGTTTCAATATTAAACTTTTAAACTCAAGAACAAATCAACCAGTAGTTTAATGATAAGCCCTGTCAATAGGATTATACGAAAGATTTAACATGACAGCTGTGGTGACTAATTTCAAGTTTGTCAATTCAATGCATCATTAACTTGATATGTTAATTAAGTACAACCTTTTATTTGTTGTTCCCTATCAGGAGAACTGTATATAAATTACTGGTTAAATGTTGTGTCATTTTTCTTTGGTTTATATTATCAGCATATCATATAAATCTTTGTTTGGACTTATAAGTTTTTGTTAAAAATGACCTCATAAAGCAGTCCTCTAGAAAGTATGTGATGACTTAAGAAGAGTTTTATGAAGTTATAAATTGTTATCTAAGTTTTAATTCATTCAAATAAGCTAGAACCAAGAAAAAGAATAAAAAAAATGATATAGGAGAATTAACTTTATTATGTTAATGTTTAGAAAAGTTGTTTGTTTAAGCAATATGGTTACAAGGGTGAGGTTAGGTGAAAAAATTTTTTGTTGTGAACAATCACCTGAAGAAAGCATGATGTTCAACACAACACTTCCACAAATGTTTGCAAGCCTGTTTACTGGGAAGTTCAAATCCATATGTGTTTTCATCATTCTACAAAAACAAACTATAATTTAATTACATACAGATAAATAATGCATATAATTAGTACAAACAGCTATGTTAATTTTACTTTAACTGAAACATAAAAAGAAAATAATGCTGTATCTAACTGACACGTAAAAGAAGTTATATTTTATTCATTTATATACACACACAATACATTATGATGCATATTGTTGAAGAAAAAAAGTTATTTTATCAATTTTTCAGAAAACCAAACACTGAACACTAAACATGAAAATAAAAAGTAAATAAACAATAACAAATTCATATACAAAACTCAAACACACACACATATTTAAACAAACAAACAATATTTAAAAAATTACATGTACCTGATGATGACAAAACCTTGTTGAAACATTGTACATTTGCTGCTATGTTAAACTTATATTAAAGTTTTTCTTCATTACCCATTCAAGCCGTCTCCAACCATTATTAAACATTCATTATGTAAAGACATCTGCATTATGCTTTTCTAAGTTCTCCAATACATTCTTTGAACAAGGTATCCCATAATACAACTTTAAAAGGAATATCATTTGATGAATTTATATCAAAACCTTATCAATGTTACTCACGGAAACACAGTCACAAAGATATGCCCATAAAGACCAATCATACTGAATGTACTTTTCTCCCATTTTAAAGGTGTCTACAAATGAACATACACAGTAGTTTACAAAAAAATGGTTCAGGGTACAGTTATACAGTTAATTACACCATGATAAAAAAAAGTTGATTTCTGTACTTACATTTTTATCCCTAATTCTCAACATGAAATATTTCCCCTTGAAGTAGACCTTTGTTATCCTAGGCCTAGTTGTTGGAAAACAAACAAACGAGATTTATAGTACAACTATTAACATCGTGTGACATAGTCCTTTATTATCCTAGGCAATTTGTTGAAAAATAAACCAGATTTATAATGAAATTACTAAAATTGTGTAACATAACCTTTGTTATCCTAGTTCTATTTGTTGAAAAATAATCGAGATTTATAATAAAATTACTAAAATTGTGTCATGAAGGCCTTTGCTATCCTAGGCCTAGTTGTTGGGAAAATAAACCACATTTATAGTAAGATTACTACCATTGTGTGAAATATGCCTGTGTTATTCTGGGACTATTTGTTAGAAAAATAAAAGAGATTTATAATAAAATTAATAAAATTGTGTGACATAGACCTTTGTTATCCTAGGCCTACTTGTTGTAAAAATAAACGAGAATTATAGTAAAATTACTAAATTTGTGTCATACAGGCCTTTGTTATTCTAGGTCTACTTGTTGGGAAAAACGACAGTTATAGTTAACTTTTAAAACTGTGGGAAATACACCTTTGTTATCCTAGGCCTATTTGTTGAAAAAATAATCGAGATTTATAATAAAATTACTAAAATTGTGTTATGAAAGCCTTTGTTATCCTAGGCCTATTTGTTGGGAAAATAAACCACATTTATAGTAAAATTACTACAACTGTGTGAAATATGCCTTAGTTATCCTACGACTATTTGTTGGAATAATAAATCACATTTATAATACAATTAATAACATTATGTGACCTAGGTCTTTGTTATCCTAGGCTTATTCTTTAGAATAATAAACCACATTTAAAGTAAAATTACTAAAATTGTGTGACATATATCTATGTTATGCTAGGCCTATTTATTCGAAAAAAAAAACGAGATTTATATTAAAATTAGTAAAATTGTGTCACATAGGCCTTTGCTATCCTAGGCTTATTTGTTGAAAAAATAAACGAGATTTATAATGAAATTACTGAAATTGTGTGAAATAGGTCTTTATTATCCTATGCATATTTTTTGATAAAAAACAACAACAAGATTTATTGTAAAATTACTAAAATTCTGTGACATACACCTTTGTTATCCCTAGGCCTATATGATGGGAAAATAAACCAGGTTTATAGTACAATTACTAAAATTGTGTGAACTAGGCCTTTGTTATCCTATGCCTGTTTGCTCAATGACTACACCGCATTTATAATAAAATTACTAAAACTGAGTGACATAGACCTTTTTTATCCTAGGCCTATTTGTTAGGAAAAAAAACTACAACACAAGTGAAATTACTACAATTGTGTGAAATACGCCTTTGTTAACCTAGGCCTATTTGTTGAAAAAAATAATCGAGATTTATAATAAAATAACTAAAATTGTGTGATATAGACCTTTATTATTCTATTTATTATTTTTGTTGGAAAATAACCGAGAATTACAGTAAACTTCTAAAACTGTATGACATAGACCTTTGTTATCCTAGGACTAGTTGCTGGAAAAATAAACTCGATTTATATTAAAATTTATAAAATTGCTTTATATAGGCTTTTGATATTTTAGGCTTATTTGTTGTAAAAATAAATCAGATATATAGTAATATTACTACCATTGTGTGAAATATGCCTGTGTTATCCTATGACTATTTGTTGGAATAATAATCCACATGTATAATGAAATTACTAAAATTGTGTGACACACATCTTTGTTATTCTAGGCCTATTTGTTGGAAGAATAAACCACATTTATAACAAAATTACTAAAATTGTGTGACATATACCTTTTTTTATCCTAATATTATTTGTTGGAAACTAAACGAGATTATAATGAAATTATTAAAATCGTGGGAAATAGGTCTTTGTTATCCTAGGCCTATTTTTGATTAAAAAAACCGAGATTCATTGTAAATTTCCTAAAACTGTGTGATATAGATCTTTGTTACTTAGGCTTATTTCTTGGTAAAAACAAAAACAAAAGCAAGAGTTATAGTAAAATTACAAAAACCATGTGACATTTACCTTTGTTACTTTAGGCTTATTTGTTGGAAAAATAAACCATAATTATAGTGCAATTATTAAACGTGTATGAACTAAGCATTCGTTATCTATGCCTATTTGTTCAAAGAATACACCACATTTATAATAGAATTACTAAAATTGTGTGCCATATACTTTTGTTATTCTAGGCCTATTTATTGGGAAAATAAACCACATTTACAGTGAAATTATTAAACTTTTTGACATAGACTTTTGTTATCCTTGGCCTATTTCTTGGGAAAATAGACGAGATTTATAATGAAATTACTACAATAGAGTGACATAGACCTTTGTTATCCTAGCCCTATTTCCTGAGAAGGTAAATGAGATTTATATCAAAATTACTAAAATTGCATGATATAGGCTTTTGTTATCCTAGGCATATTTGTTGTAAAATAATCGAGATTTATAATAAAATTTATAAAATTGTGTGACATAGACCTTTGTTATCCTAGGCCTACTTGTTGTAAAAATAAACGAGATTTATAGTAAAATTACTAGAATTGTGTGACATAGATCTTTGTTATCCTAGGCCTATTTGTCGAAAAATAATCGAGATTTATAATAAAATTTATAAAGTTGTGTGACATAGACCTTTGTTATCCTAGGCCTACTTGTTGTAAAAATAAACGAGATTTATAGTAAAATTACTAAATTTGTGTCATACAGGCATTTTTTATTCTAGGTATACTTGTTGGGAAAAAAACTACAACTATAGTTAACTTTTAAAATTGTGTGAAATACGCTTTTGTTATCCTAGGCCTATTTGTTGAAAAAAATAATCGAGATTTATAGTATAATTACTAAAATTGTGTGACATGGACCTTTGTTATTCTAGGTCTGTTTATTGTAAAATAAACGAGAATTATAGTAAACTTCTAAGATTGTGTGATATAGACCTTTGTTATCCTAGGCCTATTTGTTGGGAAAATAAACCACATTTATAATAAAATTACTAAAACTGTGTGAAATATGCCTTAGTTATCCTATGACTATTTGTTGGAATAACAAATCGCATTTATAATACAATTAATAACATTATGTGACCTAGATCTTTGTTATTCTAGGCCTATTCTTTGGAAAAATAAACCACATTTATAGTAAAATTACTAACATTGCGTGAGAATTCTTATGACACTTCAGATTTAATCAACTGGTCGAAAATGAAATTTTTGATTAAAAAAATCACAGAAAACGTTTATGATTAATACAAGTATTTTTTTGTTAGCATTGAAGATACTTATGTACAATAATGATAATAAAATGACTTATGAAATTTTGTTTGATAAGTGTTGGAAAATATTTATTAGCCTGACCTCTAATCAGATGTAGTTTTTCTACATTTTACAAACTTACATTATCAGCCTAAAAATTCAGACCACTATTTTGAAATTCTTTGCGTTTAACATATATTTTGTTACTTTTGCATTTTGCATAGGATAAAATTAAGTGACTTAATGTGAAAAAAATTCAGAAGCTACAGAGAACAATATAATTATTTTCAGTTTTTTAAGTATATAACTGCATATAATAAATAAATCATTGGATACATATCAAACAACACACAGATTTGTATTTTTAGATAAAATATGTTATAACAGAAATAAGCAATAGCTGAACCAACGATGCATCATTTTAATGTCAATAAAATACAAATCATACAAGTATACGAAATAGATGATTCACTCTCTTAGTAAATGGAAGCTAAAACACGAATGCACTCACCAAAAGTAGTTTCCCACTTTGGCTTTGTTGCGGAGAACAATGACCCCACTGGGTGTGAGACCCAGAAAATATTCAGTGTTGTCCTCCCCCTTTAAGAACATGGAATAAAACCTGTCTATATCACAAAGCATTACTAAGGCAAAAACAAAGTATAAACAAATAAAACCAAGAGACCTTACATAAAGATCTCAACAAGCAAGATGAAGATAAGAACAGTTCAGTGATGGATAATATTTTAAATTATATCATATTGAAAACATACTTCTAGTATATTTTGATTAATTGATAAACACTCAAATGTTCTTTCTAGATTCAAGATAACTATCTTAAATCTACATTATGTGGGTGGTAGAATGTAAATGTGACTGATCCTCTGTTGTGTGACAACTGGCCCTTAGGGGACTGTAAAATGTAACACCAAGAAGACATAAATAGGACAAGACATACATTGATACAGACCCTCCCCACCTGGCCAAGGACCACACCTTTTCTGAAATATTTCTGCTAGTACAATTCTTAATGGCTATAATGTGTTTCTGAAAAGTAAGTGAATGGTGTAGGAATTTCTGAAAATTTGCAGTTTCATTCCAGCGCATGACACTAAAGCAAGAAACAATCATTTTTTTTAATTCTAAGCCTTTGTTTTGGTTCACTAAATAAGTCTTAGGAAATCAGATAGCTTGACCAAAGAGAGAAAAACTTGAAAACGTATTGATACATTTAAATATTCCAATCAATCCTCAAGTGCAGTAAAATATATGTTTGTACAAAAGTAAACTTGAAGTATTCCTGTATCTCTTTTTACATTTAAATAGTTTTACGTTTTTGCCTTAACATATATTTGTATGTATGCAAAATTCAACTAAATAACTAAACCTTATGAATGTTAGAAATGATTATAGCTTAATGTTTAGTTTGAAATTATCTGATCAGTAAAAATAAAATAAAACAAAGAACATTTCAAGTACTAGAGTGGCTAAAAACAATAAAAACTTCATCGTTTCTTAACACTTAGCTCAAGAACACTAAGAAAAGTCAGGTTTACTTATGCAGTCAAAGTTATAAACATTTCAGTCTTCCTATTTTGAAAGTAAATAAACAATTCATCAAAATATGATGGTACACTGAGCTTAATGTCATGTGAGTCAGTGTTGTGATTCTGCTTTACAAACCTATGCACAATCATTTAAGGTGGCACCATTTTTTCCCTGTCACCCTCCCTTTGAAATACACTAAAAATCATCTAAACAAAATAAAAAAACCCTGATTTACTTCTGTTTATGTAAAACATCAGTTTATAGAAAATTTTATGGAACACATCAACCAGTATAGATGAAAAACATTTAAATTGGGCTTGTGTTTGTTTACACCATTTCAATAATCATTTATAAAGTTTCAAAGTATTTTTAATATGATTACCCATGTACATCTTACAATCTTTGTTATGTTAATGTGCCTAATAAACAAATTATATGACTAGCATTGGCATACCTTGAAAATTAAAATTCTCAACTTATTATAAAACTCTATTAAAACTTGTGAAAAAGTACAAGAGGTTTGTGCTCACCAAAACAGGATGGAGGTCAACGCCATACATGTCCAGCCACCTCACCCGTTCCAAGAAATTAAGTTCTGCTGTTGCTGGTAATTTTCCCCTGTACATTGTCAAAACGTTATGACATATAGATCTTCAAATTACAGGGATAAGACTGTGTTTTATGTTTCATAAATGTTTTACATAACACACATCCTTATCAAAAAACAACAACAACCGAATTTACTTACTTAACTTCTACTGCTCATACTCATTTTACGGATGGTAGCTCCGTTACAAAAACTATAAATTACTATTGGTATTAGGCTTGCTTCTAACAAGATTTAGAAATAATATAGAAAACATAACCACACAAGGATTTCCACAGAAGTAAAGTAGTATAAAGTTCGTTTACAAATATATAATGTATAACACAAGGTACAGAATACTACTTACACAAGACTTTTATGTAGTTCAGCAGCTTTAGATTCCAAACTTACTGTTTGGTTCGAAATAAACCTTATCTCTGAGACAGGTTGATGTCTTCTGTAGTCATAGTCACCTAATTCAGCTGTAAAAACAAATTAGATTTTACTTGGAACATAAATCATAAACAAAAAAGCAATACAAGTATTTTTTTCCAAAAGCTATATACTTATTTCTGTAATTTTTCGATTTGAAGAGTTTATCCGCTCTTTAATCTGTTAAGATGTAAGCTTTCAGGATTATATAACATTTTGTTTTGTTTTTCACAGAAAAAGTATGGCATATCTGCACATTAACAAATTTACTTGGCCAA
Organism: Limulus polyphemus; assembly: GCF_000517525.1. NCBI lineage: Eukaryota > Metazoa > Arthropoda > Merostomata > Xiphosura > Limulidae > Limulus > Limulus polyphemus. The sequence goes on from NW_013667475.1 coordinate 124,477, forward strand.
GATCTTTTATTGGGATTATTTTCTCTCATTGGTCAAACCTTTGTTATCTCTCCCCTTGTAAACAGTACTAGAAAGCAAAGTTAAATTTTGTGTCATTTCTTGCAAATCAGGAGAATAACATTTACTTTTCTTCGCTTGACACTTTTAGAAAAATCACATTTAAACGTGACAGAAATGTGAGTCTAAAGCACAACCAGTAAGCCAAATGTACCTCATCTGCAAAGAATAACTAGGAAACGGCTGCAGTAATCGGTTATGACAAAACTATTTCAAATGCTTATTAATTTCACCAAGCTCTATAAAACGCGGTATCTCTAAAGTCGAAAATATTTTTTATATTAACATGTTCAAAAATACAACAGAAAACTAACATTGTTAAAACTTCTATTTCAGTGTCGATCTAAAATTTCTGAAAAATGATTACTGCAAGTCCGTGATTTCAATCAGGCAGCAACCACGCTATTTTCGAGGCTGTTTGCTTGTTTCAAGTAAGTCTCAGCCCGCCCCCTACGTCATTCAGGATCATTTCAAGCAATGCACAGGTCTCTGAGGCGATCCAGTATCAGGGCGCAGACAAGCCCATAAATTGTGATCCTGTCAATTGTTAAAAAAAAGATAGGCCTCAATGCCAGGAGGAACAAGAAGGGGAGGAAGGAGTGGGGAATGAATAAGTGTTCGGGTGAATCGATATTAAGATTTTAAAACCGGACTGTATCTGATCTACGCGCCTGAAAGGTTAGGCACGTGTTTACGTTTAGTTATTGCACAGATTACAGCTCCGCTTCTAAGTCCGCATACTCGGCCCGATTTTAGGCAGTTGTTTGTATGATCATAAATTAAGATTCTTACAGAATAGGGTATGTTCACAATAGCAACTTTTTATATCGTATCCGAGATTATCAGAGCAACTTAATATGGTTATCATTCATCTGGAAAATTATAGACAAGTTTGTCCATAATTGTACTTGAAACAAAACTTCTGTTATTGAAGTCTAATTTACTGTTTGACACGTACACAGAAGGTGAAATATTTCGAGGTAACGCTTTAAAAAATGCAGATAGTGCAAACTTGCTGCTCTTTCTTTTGTTGTATGTGTGTTTACAACGCCAGGTCTCGAGACTTTTCTTACAAGCCTAATCAATTCAGAGCCGTCCTTAAGACAAGGCAGCTAGTTCCCTAGGGCCTTCTCGCTATGAAGGGACCTGTAAATATATTTTTATGAGTGATTCTTAAAGATGAAGCTGCAAAAGTATACGGTTGACCCATTAACGAACGCACCACATCGTTCTATTGCACAGTTTACGTCACCTCTGTACCTTTCCTAGGGTCTTGAAATGGCTGAGGCTAACTCTGGGTCAATTTGCAGAATGTCGCTGTTTTTAATTTTGATGAAGTCTTTTTTTTGCTGATTATGACATCAGGGCCAAGAGACAGGAAAAATAGAAATGTTCAACATCATAAAATCGAAATTATTGTGTAATCAATTGTTGTCTGGAAATGATTTCGTACCTGAACATACTGATGGCCATGGCCGGCCTTAGGAGGGTGCGGGGCCTGAGGCGAATACTCAGGATTAAGTTCTAGATGCATACAATCTACTTGGCCATAGAGGCGCGGGGCCTGAGGCAGTTGCCTCAGTGGCCTCGCCCTAAGGCCGGCCCTGCTGATATCAACAACATTGTCGTCTTTCCTGTCAATGACACAGTATTCCAAACTAGAAGAAAGTTGATGTCACGTTAAAATATCTATGAATTAATATTTCGTAGAAACCGAGGTAATACAATTTTGTTTTTCATTAACAACAACAATTACTTCTCATAATGTATTGTCTGTAAAAATTGCTTGAACATGAATGACAATAAAAAATAGAGAAGCATTAAAATTCAAAGATAAATTACTTTACTTTGCAGACCGATAATACTGTTGTTGCTTTTTAGCTGTAATTCCGTAAACTTATCGCTGACCTACCGGGGGTCAGACAGATGGAAACTCGAATCAGAAACCTATGAAAATATCAAGTTGATGGCAAAATTTTCCCGCACTGAGTATTTTAAAATGAAAGTTCCCTATACTCCCAAAACTATAAAAACCAAAACCAACATGGATACCGATATTTAGAATATGTCTATTTAAATAGTGAATTATATTTAGATACCTATATAACTCGAGTGGAAACTGCAATTTCAAGAAAATAATAGTGTTTGGAACAAGATTAAGTCATCAATCATAGGTGATCCTTACCTCTAGTCATATGTAGAAAAATAAATTACAAAATTGTTTGAAGCAAAAACAAAAACATTTCCTCAGGCGACAAACAGCTAACAAGGTTAAGGAAGCCGCCGTGAAACCGAAAAATTAAAAGTCGTTTCAAGCTACTTACCAGTGTTCGTCATTTTATCATCATGGTACCAGGACCAGGGGGTCTGAAATATCGCTGCCCCCAACCTAATGCTGTCAATTAATCTAATTTTAGATTTAGCCCTATTATATATCTCATGCCCCCCCCCTCTAGTTAAGGAAAGCTAAATCCAGGATTGCATGATAGCTTAGTAGCAGTTTACTTCAAATCACGACATACACACACACACACATAAAAAGTTTAGCAGGACAGATAAAAAAAGTTATACATGATGCTTCATTAAATTCACAAAATTAGTAGTCCCGAGTGGCACAGCATTAAGTTTGAAGGCTTATAACGTTTACAATCGGGATTCTGTAACCATGGTGGACATAGCACAGATAATCCATTGTGTAGCTTTGCGCTTAACGACAAATAAACAAATAAAGAAGAGCTGTGAGGGATGTAAGAAAAGAGAGGATGAAGGGACTTTTGGGGCCCTCTGTTGTGAGTGAACCCATTTACTTAATAATTGGTATTCAAATATAACAATAATCTAAACTCAGATTCGAGTCTCTTCAAACTTGTTTGTTTGTTTTTGAATTTCGCGCAAAGCTACACGAGGGCTATATGCGCTAGCCGTCCCTAATTTAGCAGCGTAAGACTAGAGGGAAGGCAGCTAGTTATCACCACCCACCGCCAACTCTTGGGCTACTCTTTTACCAACGAATAGTGGGATTGACCGTCACTTATAACGCCCCCACGGCTGAAAGGGCGACCATGTTTGGTGTGACAGGGATTCGAACCCGCGACCCTCAGATTGCGAGTCGAGTGCCTTAACCACCTGGCCATGCCGGGCCTCTTCAAACTTGAGTCCCCCATAAACAGAATAAGAGTTTTGGGGATCTTTCAGGATTGGTTACACTGAATTATATAACAATTGACACGGACATACAGAGGATAATTTATAATTAGTATCCACATTCAGAGGGTCGAAATTTATATAGGATGTCTCTTATGGGGAACAAGTTTGTTTTTATGGGCAGGGGGGGAGTACTCTGGAGATTGGCTGCACTGATGGATTTATTTTTAAAATTGACAAGAACACATGTATGGTCATTCGGACATGATGTTTTCCTTTTTTGTGCTTGTTGTTTCTTGTTAATTTTCACCGGCACTTTACTAGTACTTAATAAATATCAAAATCAGATAATGTTTAAAATTAAAAACATTAATATTACCATATGTATATTAAAGAAGATTTTTATATTTCAAGTTTAAAACATGGCCACAAGATTAGACTGCTGTTGTAAATAGCAGGCTTGAAATTTTGTTCATTGTTTGAATAAACATTAATAAGCAGTATAGGTAATTGGACATTTTTTTAATTGATAATATATTTTATTTATATAACTAATTAACTAGAATTTTACATTTGAATAAATATTGTAGAAACAAGGGTTTGGGTAACTAGATTAACTTATTCGTTATATTCCCGCCTCTCACTGAACCCTTCCTCGCAAATCGATCGTGGTAGGATAGAATACACTGAATTATAAGAGAGGGTTTTGAAAATAAACTGGTTTCCATGTAACAACCGTAAAATCGATCTTATAGTGTTTGTTTACTCATGCACTGAACGTGATTTTGTTTCATAATTCTATGTTAGCACGCGGCCGTGACTTGGGTTTGGAGAGTGAAACTATTAGTTGATGAAACATTACTTGGCGGATTTGGCTTTGTTTCTGAGAGGAGAACAGTTATTAGTGAAGTCGACAGTGTACAAAGAGAGTAAAAAAAAAGAAAAAAAGAAAAGAAAATGACTTTTTGGACTGTATAGATTTTATTATCGGCTCTTGGCAAGGTCAATCGTGTTTATTAAGGTTTGAAAGACCAAACATATACTGTCGAATTATGACGGTCTTTCTGCCTAGCGTTAATGGCCAGACTTACTTTGTATTTTACATTGGGTTAAATTAAGTAGAGTAGCTTTCTCGTTACGCCAAGTCGCCAGATAAGGTTAGATTTTTAGTTCTTAAAGTTAGAACTTGTGTTAAGTTTTGTTAAATTTTGCGCAAAGCTATATAAGGGCTATCTGCGTTAGCCGTCCCTAATCTTGAAATAATAAGCTAAAGAGAAGGCAGCTAAATAACACCACCAACTATTCGGTTTTCTTAGAAGACCGATTAGTAGTATTTGACCATCACTATTCTAAGTCACACCAAAGTGTAGAGAAGTCTTTTTATGCAGTAACGGAACACGAACTGGGAAACCATAGCTCCACAGTCCAGCACGCTAACCAGTAAACTGTGCATGGCTACTTTACGTCTCACATCAGACAAACATTTCACATCAAACAACTATTTTACATCAAATCCTATATCTTTTCTTGTACTGCATACCATGCCACATATCACACAATTATTTTGCATCAAATCCCACATCTTTTATTGCGGACAACACCATGTCACACATCAGACAACCAATTCACGTCATTATTACACCAGACAACCAATTCACGTACACTATTACACCAGACAACCAATTCACGTCATTATTACACCAGACAACTATTTCACTTA
>NW_013667475.1:129923-142292 GCF_000517525.1 Limulus polyphemus
CCAATTCACGTCATTATTACACCAGACAACCAATTCACGTCATTATTACACCAGACAACCAATTCACGTCATTATTACACCAGACAACTATTTCACTTAAAATCCCACATCTTTTATTGCGGACAACACCATGTCACACATCAGACAACCAATTCACGTCATTATTACACCAGACAACTATTTCACTTAAAATCCCACATCTTTTCTTGTGCTCCGCAGAATGCTACTTACACTGAAGAGTGTACGCGAACAGTTCCGCTGCTAAGTCAAAGGAAATTGGAAGTCGTCCTTTTAAAATATCTTGCTTGACCTGCAAGAAAAACTGATATCTGAAAGAAACAGAAGAACGAGATTCACTTTTTGCCGCCAAAAGTACCAAAAAAATCTAACTAAATCTAAAAATCAAATGCATCAGTATATTCGTTATTTAGTATTAAGGCATCTCAAAATGACATATTATCTTCATTAAAATAATAAACTAAAAGTAAACGTTTTCGTTGTACGTATAATCTTATCGTTAATTCCCAATGATTCTTAAATATTCAAAGTTATTTCTACCGTGGCTCCATCTAGTGTGTTTAACCTTGCGAGAAATAGTATGACTTGATGAAAAGCCTTTGACAATGTGCAAAAAATAACAAATTAGTGAAAAAATGAGGAATAAAACGCTTGAAGCATTATTTTATTATTAATATAAAATATAATAGCATGAATGCTCTAATACATAATTTTTATCACGTCAATAAAAAAAAACAAATATAGTTGTTAAAGTACTTAATCCTAAAATTACCGCATGAAGTCCGCCATCAGTAAATGTATTAAAAGCGTCGCTAATTTAAGTATTCATTCAATTAAAAAAATAGCTATATATACATAAAAACTATTTTATTTGAGATCTCTAAATAGCTGACGCACGCTTTTATAATAATGCCATTTTTATTAAAAGAATAAGCCTAACACTGGCATCTGTAAAATATTTTTACAAAATACGCATAAGTCTAATTAACATTCATTATGAAAAAAGAAAATGGAAACCGCTTGAATCGTAGCAAATTCAGTACAATTTTTGGAAAATTTGCTAAATGATCACCACAGGTTCTGATTTTTTAAAAAATGAAGAAAAAAACAGTGAGGGGGGAGAAGACTGAGGCAGAACTAGATTTTTTTATATTTAAATTCATACTTGATGTGAATTATGTAGTTATTCACTCATAAAGAAGACAATTTACTTATCACTTGGTTATGATAGACACAATTAAAAATTCCAATATTTCTTGCATCGGTAGATGGCACTAAACGGCAACAACAGGTTCATTTGTCAGCCGTCCCCCTGGCGATTGCTAAGGTCGGTCAGTGCCCAACCCTTGCCGGCGGGTAAAATACAAGGTGGTTATTAATAAGCCTCGTAGGTTATTGAAGATTCACATAAACGCCAACAGCATTTCGCATGATTTTTTTTTATTTTTTTTACGTGGTTGCTTTGCAAAATGGGCTTATTAACCTACCTCCGTAATTAACCGGTTCTGACAGAGAAGAATGCTTTCTTAAAACATAAGTATTCTTTAGCGAAGTCAGAAGAGGATTCAACTGAACAGTCAGTATTTTCAACAGCATATTGCATGCACGAGCGTTCTTATTTTCACGTTAATATCTTGTGGTAAAGCAATAAGTGCTAACTCTCTGTCCACCACGGGGAATCGACCCCGGATTTTTAAGTTGTAATTCCGGAGATTTATCACTGTCCCATCGGAGGACCCCATATATTATACATGGTAATGATAACAAATTCATAAATATTTGGGAAATTTTGTTCAATAATACAAATACAACCCACAAAAATATGTTTGTTTGTTTGAAGTTAAGCACAAAGCTACACAATAGGTTATCTGTGCTCTGCCCACCACGGGTATCGAAAGCCGGTTTCTAACGTTGTAAGTCCGCTAAAATATGATAAATCATGAGAGTATTTTACGAGTTTTCGTTACACATCATACCATTTGTTTTTGTCTATATGTGTATTATTAATTCGCCCAGCACGAGCGTGTGTATTATTAATTCGCACAGCACGAGCATTTTACTGTAGTTTTTTTTATTGCTGATTTGCTCCGTGGGCCTCCATCATCAGTATATATAAACCTAAACACGTTAACTCCCTGTGGTTATTAAGAACATACACATCTTGTATATGCTGTGGCTACAGAGATTGACAAGCATTAGAAGCACCCAAACAAACACAGTTTTATTTTGTGCTTTGACAATTTCATTTTCTTTAATTCTCAACTTACGCTGTAATCACGGCTTTCATTTATATCAGGTATTCATAGATATACAGCCTTTTATATTTACTGGTTTTCGGTTTCGATAAAAGAAGTATCATTGCGATTAAAACAACAACACTCTACGAGGGTGAAACTACGCCCTGGAGTTTCTGTGATACTCTAACTTGATTACCTTAAAAAAGGCGAATTCGATCACAAGGTAGATAAAAAAAAATCTGCTGTTACTGCAGGAAAAGTTTAACCATTTTCATTTAGATATCTATATTTAAGTCCACCCTATTCTCTAACTAAAACAAACAAACAAACAAAAAACCTCCACTATATTTCACAATGAAAACTTGCCTCGTTATACTCCAACTGAAATACTGTAATTCTACAACATTTCACACTCAAAACTTGCCTTATTGTACTGAAATAATAAATAATCACATTTCGCAGTAAAACCTTTCCAGGTAGAGTAATGTTAAAATGCAGAGGGGTGTGAAAAAATAATCTACAGTCTACCGTGATTTGTTTACAAATATTAAAAAACAGTGTTTCAAGTTTTGTAAATTATGGTTTATGACTTGAATTGTTTTGTTCTGTTGAGGTATTAGTACATCATTGTTGAGAATTGTGCACTTGGAGTTGAGAAACAACTTAAAGGGCGAATACGTGCGTAAAGACCTGTCTCAACAAATCACTTTACAAATCACCACACGAGGTCGCTTTTTTAAGGTTGGCTAAATGCTGTATATAGCGCAGAATGCATGTGTCCATAGGTCCATCGTACAGGTGGGGATTTACGTGCCCTGAATTAACATTATTATTGTTATATAGAGACTCGTGGAGTTTCATATATATTATTTTTTAACATAGTTAAGGACTGCAGAGATGTCTTTACACGAACAAATTGGACATCATTTGGAGTGATATATTTTCTTCGTCTTCCTTTTTTTTATATAAGTTTTAACAATCATATTCGGTAGCGTAGGGAGAATTGTGAAATTATAAAAAAAATTAAACAGCAAACCAGTAACTCAAATTAACAATGTGTAAATATCCTGCCTTTGTTTCTTTGTACGCAGATAATGAAGACGGTATATTTGAAAACTTTAGTAATGTTAATGTTAGTGCTAGTGTTGAAAGCACGTCATACGTTGTTTTATGTAGCTTTCCAACTTCTGATTTCACATTTTTAACTAGATCGCACTTGGGCTAAACGGCCAGTTCAGACAACATTCTAATTGAGATCTGCTGACCTGAGGAAGGTTAATCAATCAACAACTTTCGCCGCCAACACACATGAGCGTCCACAGGTGTTTTTCCAGAGGGAAGAAAGCACATCAAATTCAAGTTTTGCCACTACAGTCAAGATAATGGGCAAGTTCTTTGATGACCTGAGTGAAAATTGCCATGTCAAATATCCGAGAACTCACCGTGGTAGCGACGTTTTTCAATATTTAATTACTTAGAGTTATTAAAACTCAGTTCCAAATTTGCATAATCCTTAGAGTAAAATTATTATTATTATGATATGGAATTCATCAACTTGATTTTCGTAACAAAATTATAAATCATATTAAAAAATGCGAATTTCAAAAAGACTTGACAAAAATCACTGCTGTTTTCTATTAATCATTATTATTACAAATTTCAATCAGATCTTTTTCTAGTGATTGAAAGCAAACTTAATTTTTAGACAAATTATCACGTACAACATAATCTGCTTCTAAATACGATTGTATAAAAACATGGCAGATGTTTAACAATTTAATATATTAATAATTCTAATAAAACAAGGAATAAAATCGCTATTCTGTTATCTATAGAACTTTGCTCCAAACATATAATAACACACTGAATATTTTTGATGAGCCAATTTCTAAATACATTATTGATTTCTTGCGACGGTTGAACATTAAATATTCTAGTTCCGGCTCGATTCTGGAGAGTTTGTCTCATCCGATATTAACAGTACTGGTCAGTTTGTGAGGTCATTTATCCAGTATTCTCCGTTCTAGTACGATTTTGAGGAGCTTGTTTCATAAGGTCAATTTGTCCAATATTCTCTGTTCTAGTACGATTTTGAGGAGCTTGACACACAAGGTCAACTTATTCAACATTCTCCTTCCTGGTCAGTTCGATTCTGATGATCTTGACTTGATCTTATTTTATCATAACTGAAGACCAACATTTTGTCGGTAGACCCATATGGTTTTATATACGATGTATACAAATAACGTCCAACATATACAGATAATTGAGTATAAGATTACAACTGAGGCACCCTCTTTACTTTAACATTACCCAATATTCAGGCTTTGCTACTACACTTCATTTCACAATCTTAGCTGCACGTTCAACTATTCGAAGAAGCCTGGTGGTTTGTCCTAAAAATTTAAAATCTAAACCAATTAAGAATGTTAAAGTTTATAAGTTTTGGAAAAATAAGCAGCGACAGGTCCATAAACCCAACTTTTTTTTAAAGCTTTCGCTACTACTGAATCACGGTGAGTAATTCTATGTTTTTGTCTGTTATGATTCAAAGTGTAAAGAACCACATAAAAATCAACTGAAATTACTTGTTTTATAGGTAAAATGCACCAGAAATTATTGGGATTAACTGTAAAACATGGCGCATAAAAGTTTTTTTTGTGTGTTTAAAAATCCGAAGAGGGCCAGTAATTCTAGTGTTTAAGAATGAAATTTCAACCTAACGTGAAGTGAATCCTGGAGAAATCAAAACGATATTACTTAAAGGTCAGTATCCTTCTGGGACGTATGTATAAAAAATACTAGAAATATCTAAAATGTAATCACTGTAAATGTGATATCTGAAATGTAATCACGGTGAAATGGTTGCTTTGAACAGAAATCAGTTGGTGACACATCAAAAAAGCAATCAGTGACGGTGGCACATCAAGAAGACAAACAGACAGTGGCGGATCAAGAATAAATTCACCTGGTGGCACACCAAGAGAGCAATCAAATGATTACAGGCCACAAGACATCAAGAAAACAACAAATTGGTTGAATACCAAGATCAGGTAGTGGCATACATTTTGTTTTTTTGTTTGTAATTAAGCACAAAGCTACACAAAGGGCTATCTGTGCTCTGCTCACCACGGGTATCGAAACCAGGATTCTAGCGTTGTAAGTCCGTAGACATACGGCTGTGCCACTGGGGGGCAGTGGCATACTTATAAAGACAAGCAAGTGGTGGCTCAATGAAGAATTTTGGAAACCAATAAATACCTAAAAGCTACTACAAATATTATTATACGTACACATATACACAAAACTAATTCGCCAAAGAAGGCAGGTTACGCTCAGGTGTCTTCTGGAGGTAACAACTCATTATCAAGAAATTATTTCCATTTACGACAGAAACATTTCCATAATTTTCATCAAGCAAGACGTGCCTTATAGAGCAGAGGAAATGAAAGTAATTATACTTCGCTGAATTTATTTTTTTTTCTTGTAATTATAATTTTTCAACAGTTCGGTAATTTACTAGACTAATTTCTTTGAAAACACGGATATGTGAAGGCGGTCAGACTTGTCCTCCATTACCCAGCTCATACCCACCACAGTTTAAAGAGACAATTAACTTGCGGTTCATTCATACATACAAAAATCTGCTACACCAGTGAAAGATTCGAGGCGGGGAATCATTTCACCTCACCCTCGTTCCCGTAAAGTGTGGGAGGAGGTGTGGCTTTATTCTACACAAAGACTTGGGCAAATCGTGTGCGTTCCGCGAAGTAATCTTTGGTAAATGTTGACTCCTACACGTTTAGCCGTAACATCACTGTGATATGAATGATATTTCTTAAAATAAGGAAATCCTTTCTACCCAAGCACACTTCATGCGATGAAATAACGTACTTATGTGAAGGACTGGGAAGAAATAAGACTTAAAGAATTGAATAAAACAACATATGAATGATTGATAAAAAAAATATATAGGTTTAGTAAACTATGATATCAATGATTGATAAAAGATATATATAAAGGGTTGAGGATAATAAAATATGATATAAAGGGTTGAGGATAATAAAATATGATAAAAAGGGTTGAGGATAATAAAATATGATATAAAGGATTGAGGATAATAAAATATGATAAAAAGGGTTGAGGATAATAAAATATGATATAAAGGATTGAGGAAACCTCTCTGTGATTATCTCCTGCTATATTTTTATGTAATTTTTTCAATGAAAACGCCGAGAAGTATTCCATAACTATCTCTAGACCATAAAGAAAGGATCAAGGAAAAACTCATCAGAAATGATGAACAGTGTATAATCATCACTCAATGTTTCGCTCTATGAACACACGGGAGAGAGGGGGAGTGAGGTAGATTAAGTTAAGAAGAACTCAGATTGTTAACAAAAGCTGTAAAGACCAAAATTGTTGACAGAGGCTGTAAAGAACAAGATTAATAATGCATTATTAGTCTCAAAGTGGGTTCCTCGTCATAGAATTCGAAAAAGACCAAGATTGTTGACAGAAGCTATAAAGACCAAGATTGTTGACAGAAGTTGTAAAGACCAAGATTGTTGACAGAAGTTTTAAAAACAGAGACTGTGAATGACGTTTCTACTATGGTCTTCAGATCTCAGGGGTTGTTAAATTCTCCGTTATTACTACCTATGGACGCTTAATAAACGATAGGTGAAACTAACACATCTATAAGACTAGTTAATTTTTTCATTAGTTTTGCTTTATAAAATAATGAAAAAGGAAATTTCAAACGAAGTAAATTTAGGTGCTATTTAAGTTGTTGTTTTTTGTTTATTTGTTTTAGGGCAACGCTACGCAATCGTCTATCTGTGCTCTGTCCACCGCGGGAATTGAGTCCAGATTTTGTGTTGTAAGTCCATAAATTTACCTATGACCCATCGGGAAAAAGAAGTATTAATGTGCAGTGGGCGTGAAAGTATGTGGGAAGAACACTTAAATTAATTTGAACTAGACATTATTAGTAGAAGAACCTTGAAACGATTATTGGAGGGAAAAGACCCTGTATTAAGGCTAGTGCCATACTCCAGCAGCATAAAAATCATCCTATTTACGCTGGGGACCTGATGTTTAAATTAAAAATAATCATAAAAAAGTTGTGCTTAATAAATAATAACAAGGTATAAAGTAAAAGTTATTGATACCAGCCGGATACCTTCCTGTGATTGCTGTTTCGGAATAAGGGATGGCATCACTCTACCCCGACTACGCACTGACAAACGTACTGCGACAGGGATTTCTTAATTGGAAAGAGGAGAGTCTGTGTTTTGGTTGGTGCCAAATTACTTTCGTGTGTAAATCAAATTAACTACACCTAAAAATATCTTACAACTATGAAGAAATTCGTGTTTCTGTTTGGCAATTTTTTTCGGGAAAAACTACTAGCAGTGTCTCAAGAAACACCTTTATAGACAAACAATAAGTGTACGCTTGTCTACTCTGTTCACCACACCCCACATTTGTAATAACAGTTTCTTTTACTTAATTCACGAAAAAGCTACGTATTAGTTCAAAAATCGTCAATAATTAGTTTGTACACGATTAATTCTCGAAGATATTTTATGAAAACTAATTCTAGCTGAGTTTATTCTTTCAGTTGTAAAAGTGCGCAACGTTATTTCCATCAAGACTTGAAATAAAATATTACGTTAAATTTCCTCACAGTTAACAAAAACAAGCTTAACAATTAAACTAGATTGGGGATAAAATCTGAATTTTCACAAGACACGCACTGGGTGCAACAATTCTGGAAAACGAGCACGTTTCGGTTTTATTCTAACAATAGTACAACCATGCAGGCTAACAATGGACGCCTACGAACGAATGAATCTTTGTTATCTTCCAAATTATGCTTCATCTCGTGCTTTTGAACTTAGAATACGAAGAAAGTAATAAAAAAAAATCTTGTCACTTTTAAATGATTGGAACTAAGTTAACGACTGCTTGTAATGAACTAAGAAAACAGCATGAAAAGCCAATTAAAAACAACAACAAAAAACAACGTAGTAGCCATACAAACTGCAAGCAGTCTATCAAGTTCCTTAAGTTTCATCAAAATCAAATAAAAACAAACCAGGTGACATAAAGAATTTTATTTTAGGGCAGGAAAGAAGAATAGATAAAGAAACACGTTTCTAGTTGTTTACAGACTATTCACCCCCTGAGAAACGTTAGAAAGCTAATTCTTTGGAAAAAAAGTAGCGTCGATCAAACAAACCATTACCAAGACATACTGGTATTTTCAATACTTGATGGAGCAACGATTGAGAAATATCCAGCTTCTTATTTCAAAAAAACAAGTAGAGTTAAGTACGTGGGAGGATCATTATTTAAACCTCTTGTTTAATTAGATGAGAAAATCTGAAAATAAATATTGATTCAACAGAGAAGTATGGAGTACAAAATTCCACGATCTAGAATGTTTAAAGTCCGAGTTTTCAGTTACGTTTAGGATTCTGTAAGATGAAACAAAAACAAAAGATTCCGAAGTTTTTTACCTTGTGATTTCTTCTAGCAACTTGCACGGGTCAGATGCGTAAAACTTGACATTGAAATACAACGTGCACGGAGATGTACCTATCAAAAGAAACAATCACCAATCACGTGATCCTACTAGGCGTAAGGTTGATAGTTTCAACTCGTGCTTAATGTATTAGTAAAAAAATGACAGAACAAATTAAGTAAATACAGTCACTTATATCGTTTTAAAGAAAATAACTGGATAGTTGAAATTAACACTTTGTAGAAGTGAAATAAACAATATTTATAATTCAGTTATAATTAAAACAGCTTGTAGATCTATGTTTAACCACATTTAGATAAGGAACAAAATTTTCGAAATATTTTTTTTCCTGTACAAATTTTAATGAGTGAATTGCTAGAAAAAAAAACAAGGGTGTTTAAAAAAATGTGCACAGTAACAGCTATGGTTTAAATGACAGTAAAATGTTTTGTTTAATTTCATTTTAAAGGGGTATTAAGGGCTTTTTACTGTGTTGCTAACTGTACAGATCATAGTAAAACTTCTGTTCAAGTATTCTCAAGGGAATCCTTAGAAAATATACACTATCTTTGTATAAACACATCATTGGTTAAACATACACCGATGTTGTACAAACACATCATTGGTTAAACATACACTGATGTTGTACAAACACATCATTGGTTAAACATACACTGATGTTGTACAAACACATCATTGGTTAAACATACTCTAATGTTGTACAAACACATCATTGGTTAAACATACACTAATGTTGTACAAACACATCATTGGTTAAACATACATTTACACTATCTTTGTACAAACACATCATTGGTTAAACAAAAACATACACTAATGTTGTACAAACACATCATTGGTTAAACATACACCGATGTTGTACAAACACATCATTGGTTAAACATACACTGATGTTGTACAAACACATCATTGGTTAAACATACACTGATGTTGTATAAACACATCATTGGTTAAACATACACTAATGTTGTATAAAACACATCATTGGTTAAACATACACTAATGTTGTATAAAACACATCATTGGTTAAACATACACTAATGTTGTACAAACACATCATTGGTTAAACATACACTTATTTATATATTTCTTTCACGATTCCCACAATCTTACGTCCACTTAATGTTAAAATATCTTGATTTTGAACTGAATTTGTTAAGGTTTGTAATTTAACTAGTCTAACTATATCGCAATTACTCAGAGTCTACTTATGTTTATGAACCAAGTCATTTCACGCAAACTAACCTTGTTTCACAATACCGCAGTAATATCAAGTTTAAACGTTATCTGCTTGTGTAAGAAAATATTACATTTTTCACCTTAAATAATAACATATATGGATTTGTTTGTTTGTTGTAAGCACAAAGCTACACGATAGGTAACTGTGTTGTGCCCACTACGGGTATCAAACCCCGGTTTTTAGCGTTTGAAGTCCGTTGACTCTTAGCAACAATAACAGTTCAATTTCACAAACATCGAATTCATAACTTCTTTCGTTCCAAGACAAACATGTATATTATGACTAATGTCGACACAACTGCAAACTGTTTTTTTTTTTTTTTTTATTACCACACCAAACTAAGAGGAAGAGAAAGTAAGAAAGTTTCTTTTTCGTGTTTAATGGTCGGTATAACAACAAAGCAACTAAATATCACTTCATATTCCTTTTAATCAACATGCCCGCCAGGTGTCTCATTGTTTTGGAAAGAGTCAACCAAAGGCGTCACGACTTCAAGCAGCTGTCTCACGATAATTTTCCAATTATCACGTGACCCTGTTCATCTTAAACTTCTCGACTGTGGGGGTGGTTAGATAACCTGACACTTGCCCTGAACTTGTGATCATGAACTGCAAAATTATAAATCTGAATTTCTTAGAAATGATTAGAGCATACTTCCATACACGGTAAGTTTTTAGCTCCACTACAGTTTCGAAAAATTAGTAACAAGAATCACGTGCGGAAAGGTAGCACAACGTCAAGAAAAAGTAAAACTTCCCACGGTAGAACATCGTGAAGTGGCGACAAGGTCATTTTTTTCAAGGTAGTTAGGTTCAAGAGGAGGAGGACAATCTTACAGTGATAATAGCCATGAACCTAGAATGAGGAGCGAGCGAAGCTGCTTTAGAAATAAGTGTTGTGGATGAAATAATTGTGTAATGAGTTACTACACCATTACAGTAATCGTTTTATGAGTTACTACGTCATTACAGTAATCGTGTCACGAGTTACTACGTCATCACAGTAATCGTGTCACGAGTTACTACGTCATTACAGTAATCGTGTCACGAGTTACTACGTCATTACAGTAATCGTGTCACGAGTTACAACGTCATTACAGTAATCGTGTCACGAGTTACTACGTCATTACAGTAATCGTGACACGAGTTACTACGTCATTACAGTAATCGTGTCATGAGTTACTACATCATTACAGTAATCGTGTCACGAGTTACTACATCATTACAGTAATCGTGTTATGGGTTACTACATCATTAGAGTAATCGTGTTACGAGTTATTACATCATTACAATAATTACGTTACGAGTTACTTCATCATACAGTAATCATGTTATATATATATATATTACTATATCATTACAGAAATGAATAAAAACTCTATAACCCGAGCACTTTCGAAAGGTGGAACTTTCTTCTTTAGTTTGCCCCAGAAGAAGAAAGGTCTAACTTTTGAAAACGTTCGGGTTATCGAGTTTTTATTAATTTCTATCAAGACTTCTTGAACCTACGTGTTTTTCTAACATTATGACTATATCACTACAGTAATCATGTTACGAGTTACTACACCATTTCCCCCCCAGTGGCACAGCGGTATATCTGAGGACTTATAATGCTAGAAACCGGGGTTTTGGGCAGAGCATCGATAGCCCATTGTATAGCTTTGTGCTTAACATAAAACAAACAAACATTTTTCACCTAGGACATAGGATGTCCAATATGGCGGAGTAAACTATAGGTCATGTCACATTATGACGTCAGTGCAAGACCTATTTTGCGTCAGTTCCTATGTGTACTTGTACGAAGCAGACACTTGGATGTCCAAGGTTTGGGCAATACAGTGCGCTAAAAATGGTTAGCAAAATTATATGATTTTATGTTACAAAGCCCTGGCGGCAATTCTAGTTATTACTGATACTGAATTACGCAATCACGTCTTCAAAATACTGCATTAGATTTAAATATACCTTGTGTCGATATGGGGTTCAGGGGTAGGTTTTGAAATCGTTATTACAGAGATAGTCTCTATAGTTTGACCCTTAAAGTATGAGGTGAAGACACTTTGCGCGCGCGCGTGTGTGTGTGTGTATATATATATATAGATGAAGGGGAGAGGGAAAATAATATTAGCTTGACGTAACAGTTACACTATGTTAAACAGTTATGAACATGTGCTAACAAATTATTCCCGTTCCTGTCAGTAAATACAGAAATTGTTGTTGCTGTCATTGTCCTCTTGTTAAATGTATAGTTAGACTGCTATCACTACAAGAAAGTCGATTATCATGAGTTCACGTGCTTTGAATAAATATATACGTGTTAAA
>NW_013667475.1:142302-147045 GCF_000517525.1 Limulus polyphemus
AAAAAGCAATAGATTCGGGTGTTAAACTTTCACATAGGAGCGTTGTCCGGAAAAAGCAATAGCTTCGTGTGTTAAACTTTCACATAGAAGCGTTGTCCGGAAAAAAGCAATAGCTTCGTGTGTTAAACTTTCACATAGGAGCGTCGATTATCATGAGTTCACGTGCTTTGAATAAATATATACGTGTTAAAGATTTATTGTGCATTGAACACTTCTGTAGCTTGACGTTACTGTTTCAATTGTTTTAGTTACAAGCGTTCTGGTATAGGTGGCGCAGTTGAGCAACTCAGCAAGAATTATAGCTCCTATCACCGGATTAGTTACAGGTCACTTCTGTCTCTGTTCTGCCCATCCGGCACGATTTGGCAGAACTTTAAACACGTGACCTTACTGTCTTTCAACACTACTGGTAGGTTATCTCAATATTGTCATATAACTCACCCCCATAAGGTTATGAGTAGAGAGATTTATCTTGTTAAGCCACAACCTGCTCGAGGTTTCTTACGATAACATACACTCGCACCCAGGGAGTTACAACAAACCATGACGTCTCTATTATAGTAAATACAGCTCCAACACTCTACGGCTGTTCAGTTTCTCGATATATCTTTTTACATACCGCCGAGAACACTTACAGCGTCAGATGACACGACATTAAAAGACATATTTGTCATTTTTCTCCCAAGACGTATGTTAGCACTTGATGTCATTTAGCAGTAATAAAGACTGAAATAACTGGAAATTTCATCAACAAGATTCAAAACAACAAAATATTCAGAACAATTCATAAGTCTTCCTAACCTTCAACGATTGTGTATGAAAACATGACTCAATAACAACGAAAGATTTAATATAACCAAGGGTTAACGCTATCATTACTTATTTTATCCAGCTCTCTGTTACCTTCCAGAGGTCTTGCACTGACGTAAAAAGTCACGTGGTCTGTTTCCTCCGCTTTATTGGACTTTAACTGCTCAAATTTGTCTTAGGTGAAAAATGACAAACTTGTTTTCCAATGTCGTGTTAGGTGACGCTACAAATCATCTCAGCGACGTTTTTAAGACAGATGCATCGCGAAACTGAATAACTGTAGTTTCGGATCGTATCTTTCGCCAAAGGCGATATTTATGTCATTGACAGCATGTAAAGTCTTACCGAATCTTGTATTGCTATTGCTGTAACGTGTCATATCGTTGAGCAGGTTCTTTTGGATTATATGGTAAAAATAATGCCAAGTTCAGTCCATGTAGGGATAACGAATTAACTTATTTCTTCTATAACGTGCGCTACAAGCTAAAGGCACCTTGACACAGGGTATAGGCCTAAGTTTACAAACAACATTTGAACAGGAAATCCAAGACTCATGGTACACCTAACTTACAAATAAAGTTACTTACAGAATATCCTTACTGATTGATTGATTAATTTAATAGACGTGATAACTCTCACTACTAACACTGAACTGAATCATTCACTAAAGACTTCACTGAATCCTCGTTGAATACTTCATAAATTGATTACTCATTGAGTTGACTGTAAAATCTACTTATGCAGCTCAAGTGTAGAGGACGACGTTTCGAAAGTCTTCCGCCTTTCGTCTTTAGATCCTGAACCATTAATTAATTTATGAAATAATCTACGATCAGTAGTTTAGGCATTAAACAGTTTTTAAAATAATCGACGACCAACAGTTTCGGTATCAAATCAATATATATAGTAATTGACGATCAACAGTTTCGGCATCAAATCAACATATGTCATAATTGACGATCAACAGCTTCGGCATCAAATCAACTTATCATAATTGACGATCAACAATTTCGACATTAAATCAACATATGTCATAATTGACGATCAACAGTTTCGACATCAAATAAACATATGTCATAATTGACGATCAACAGTTTCGGCATAAAATCAAGATATGTCATAATTTACAACTAATAGTTTCGGCATCAAATAAACATGTCATAATTGACGATCAACAATTTCGACATTAAATCAACATATGTCATAATTTACGACTAATAGTTTGGACATTAAATAAATTATATAATAGCCATAAACCTTCACATAAATAGACCACGCCAGTATCTGGTAGACCCACCATATTGTTAGCCGTTTCGATTTACTGTCATAAATTATCATAAATAGTTTTCCGTGTATTTAAGATAAGTAATTTTAATTTCGTCGATTCATCACCGAATATATACATATTGCAAACCGTGGCAAGTGTCCGGGCGTTGGTCTGTCTCCCGTTTGCGGCAGCCGCTTCCCGCACGCGTTTGAAAAGATGCGCACGCAGGCAAAGCTCAACATTCATTTGTTGATGTCAAATTTTATTTCGCAAGCAGGATATTCTACACTAAATTGTTAGAAATTAATCACATTATCATCCACATTTAAAAATGTGACGTAACTTAAAGAATACAAATGTAGATTTATCACATGTCGTTGTTGAGCGTCTCTTAGCATGACTGAAATGCTAAACAATTACTTTTCGCGGTGGGCGGTATAAATAGATGAAAGCTTTGTCTCTGAGTGAAACCAGGAATACAACACAATTGACATTGTTAAAGTCCATGAAATAATTCAAACTGATAGATTAACTTAAACTTTTCGCGTCACTGGGGACGGGTACTTTTGCTTGTCTCGAATAATTTACACGACAGCCAAAGATTAAACTGATCACACAATTTTTTAACCTTGTCAGTTAACACTTTAGAAATTTGAATGGGCGTATGGTGATTAATAAAAGTATAAATTAGAATATGTTAAAAGAAGGAGCAGATAATGCCAATAATCCAAGGTGATATTATTTTAAAAAGTAGTCACATCATTCATAGAAAAGTCAAAAATATAAACTTTAAAAAAGGCTATTTTAATTAAATCTTACCTTTCAGTTGTTTCGCCACGTTCTTAGTTGAATCTAACCAGTGCTGAAAACAAGTAAAACAAAAACATTAAAAATCTTATCAATACATGACCATCTTCTTTGCCACAAGTGAAACTGAAGGGCACAGAGTAATCACATACATTAGTAGACATCTTTATAAATCCCTAATATGCATGTTTTGGGCAGCCTGCCAACCACATGCTTCAAGTGTTTTGTCACCTGTAAATCACATCCTGAAAATTGAAAGAATACTTGGAAAAGCTATGGGAATAAAAACAGATGTCAGTTTTCCACACGAACGAAAACAATAAAACGAGAAAATAAATGTGTTGTTAATTTATATCATTATTGTTGCGAAAATAAATTTGTAAAAAATTTTCAAATCCGGAATTATTTTCCTTAAGATAGATATACTGACGATTTAACTAGTATTAATAATCCAGTAAAAAGTAATTATATTGGTAACATTTATTCTAAGTTATTTCACATTTGAAATTTTTGTACTTTTCTCTCCAAACAGTAATTTACCAACAAATAGCATGCAGGGTATTATACATTAACAGCTTCTTAAATATTGTAAAATTTGTAGTAATGTACAGTTCTTAATATCTAATATTAACACATTAGTACACAAATTCATTTTAATGGTTTTTGATTGAAAACTTTAATTAAATATTTTAAAGTATTTTATAATAAATATAAAAAGTATTTATATAAACATGAAAATAGCGATTTAAACAAGATTATAATATACACTATGAAAATAATTTCTAAAATTCATTGTAAGGGAATAATTGGAATCACTTGGTGGATTCTTTGTATCATCTTCCCTATATAAGACCCGCTATTGTGTGGATCTCTTTAGAACCGCCCCCCAGTGGCACAGCGGTATGTCTGCGGACTACAACGCTAGGAACCTGGTTTCGATACCCGTGTTGGGCACAACACAGAAGCCTATTGTATATCTTTGTGCTTAACTTCAAACGACGACAACAACTCCTTAGGACCACTAAAGATCCAGATAACAGCATCAAAGGATGGGACCTATACTAATAATTTAGGTTAGGCTTAGTATAGTAATACTTTAACATCTTGTTGGTAGTTATGCCCAAACATCATTTTGTGGGCTGGAATGATAACTTCAAGGATAGTTTGTGGTCTCTTCCATTGATGTCTTGTATTCTAATTATTTCTTTTTATAATTGTTTTTCTTTTACTTATATGTTTTTGTGAAGCAACCACTTTCCCACATCTGGCTGCAGACAGCAAAAGGTGGTAAAGATGTGGGACATTGTGGGCTAGAGCACCCACATCTGGCTCCCATTTTTGTTAAGCATATGAAGCCGGCAAAATTGAGGTTAAACTGGATAAACGGTGTACCCCAAGGCAATTTGGGCCTTATTTACACTGGTAACTAAAGCAAAACAAAAAAACAGGATATATTACCCAATGATCCACCTTATAATCTGTGTTCAGATGTTAGATGTTTGTTTGGTGGCTGCATTTTTTTCTTCTTCTTTTAAAGAAAACACCATATTTGTAATTATATCTTAAAAACTGCTTGTCATAGTCATATTGACAATCGTACGATTTGTACAGGAGAGACTGAGCACGTGACAGGGTGTTTAAGAAACTGTTACATAACATGTTCAATACGTTTTCCATCATTCTCAGTCAGTGCATGAAGTTTGTCCCTAAATGAAGCTAATGAAGCCTTATCGTTCTGGCCAGTCTTCACTAGTCCTTGCTGATATATGAACCTCATTGTTCTGGCCAGTTTTCACTAGTCCTTGCTGACTATTGCTATTGCTTTTTTCCGGACAATTTTCTTGTAGTGATAGCAGTCT
>NW_013667475.1:147261-149144 GCF_000517525.1 Limulus polyphemus
AATTTATTGCTTTTTCCGGACAACGCTCCTATGTGAAAGTTTAACACCCGAATCTATTGCTTTTTTCCGGACAACGCTCCTATGTGAAAGTTTAACACCCGAATCTATTGCTTTTTTCCGGACAACGCTCCTACGTGAAGGCTTGACATACGTGTCTACAGGTTTTTCTATAATACTGAATTTGGATTATATTATTTTTGAAACAGCTTCGGCAAATTCTCGAGTTCGATAACTTTTGATGGAACGAACCAAACAGATACACGTCTCAGTTAAATTGCAACCAATCGTCAGTGATTAATGAATTTGACGTAAAGTTATGTAAGTTCGTGAGCGCTTAGCTTCTAGTACATCTTCCGGTTCTGCGCAAGCGCACAATGACACGCGAGAACAAAAGCAAAATAATTACCACTCATCGTTTTCTAATAAATTTGTTTAATTTTTTTCGTACAAAGACGTTATAACTCGTTAGTTTTTTTTTCTTTTAGCCGGCTGTTACCTTGAACTTAAAGACACTTGCTTCAAGAGTTTATCTCCACCGGAAACGGCTATAATCACCGTGAGAAAGTCAGAAGTCGGGAACAAATTAATATTAAGCGCGCATCTCACCGATAAAAGGTTGAGCATAAGATATATATGTTTAAAACATTAGTACACGAGTTTGGTTTAACTACCTTTATCAGTTTATACGGGATTATTCCCACGGCGTGAGCTTTGAAAGCCTTTAGCTCTCTGAGCATGCGCAACTAGCACTTAGGGACAGATGTATAACACCACTTCTTGCTTAAAAGTATGTTGTCTGTTCTACAAGTTTGTTTTGGGTAACTGTGAATCTGAAAGTTCGTGTTCGCGTCTCGTTGTTGTAAAAATGTGCTCCAAATTTTGAGGCCGTGGGTACGTTATAAAAGTGATGGTCAACTTCATCTATTCGGTCAGACAAGAGCAGCCCAAGGTTTAGCGAAAGGCTTCCGTTACAGAAACTTAATAATTTGGTTCTAGGGTTAAAGACAATAGCCTCATATTTATCGATTTATTTAATACACGCTTTGCTAAGACACTCACCAAAGTTTCGTTGACCGTTGAACCACCGGGGGGGACAACGTTAGCGTTATAAGTTGACCGTTGAGCCATCGGAGGGACAACGTTAGCGTTACTAATTGACCGTTGAACCACCGGGAGGGGGGGGGCGACGGGGGACAGCGTTAGCGTTATAAATTGACCGGTGAACCAGCGGGGGGACAACGCTAGCGTTATAAATTGACCGTTGAACCACCGGGGGACAACGCTAGCGTTATAAATTGACCGTTGAACCACCGGGGGGACAGCGTTAGCGTTAGGCCACAGAAGATCATTCACAAAACCTAGAATTATTTTCTGCATGATAAAAGTGAATGTAATTTACACTTAGTAAACAGAATTACTTGACAATATATATATATATATAAGCACGTGAACTTTAAATGGAGTATATTGGGAAGGTCCCGGATGTCGTCTTAAGACTCACCCCATCCTGTCATTTTAAAATGCAGAAAGCCAGAACGACAACAGAATAGAGGTTAACGAAAAACAAACCGTCACCAGGATCGTCCAGGGCACAACGTGTAGGAACACCCGGGGCAAGATGAGTAGGGCTCAGTTAAGCTAGAAATGTCCCGGCGTAAAAAGATGGGCAAGACTGAACTCACGCTTCAGTAACGTAGGTCGTTAATCGAAAAAAAAACAGGTGAAGAGATGGAAAATGTAGTGAAATAATACAAGAGAAAAACCTCGTTTCTACATATTTTGCACAGTTTCTCTGAGAACTCTGAAAACCTCGTTTCTGCACGTTGTGTGTCGTTTCTCTAAGAGCTCTAAAAACCTCGTTTCTATACGTTGTGGCCCGGCAT
>NW_013667475.1:149169-155874 GCF_000517525.1 Limulus polyphemus
TGCTAAATTAGGGACGGCTAGCGCAGATAGCCCTCGTGTAGCTTTGCGCGAAATTCATAACAAACAAAGAAACTATACGTTGTGCGCCGTTGTGCTCTAATTATCTCCATTCTATATGCGTGCCGTTTCTGTGAAAGCTCTGAAAACATTCCAAATGTTACTCCAGAAATAGAAGGCGTTGTCTGATAATAAAAGCTTTTTTGAAGATGCAGGATATTTTTTAACTCGGACATATCCCCCCTATATATTTAGATTTCGGTGGTGACCGAAAGTTGTGATGAATTGCATTTCTTACATCTCATTAATTTTTTACAGTTTAATCTAAGTGTTGACAACTTGTCTCCTCATCATACGTGAGACGTGAGCGATTTGAAAATGATTGATTGTCATTAGATACGTGTTAACAAGTGGAAGGGCTGTACCCTAGAACTACGAAAAACATGTTACTAATATCAATAGAAACTTTCAACCGTTTTTCTATATAAAACGAGATGAAGCTTTTTTTAAGTCACAGCTCCTACTTTGATTGTTTAAAGTTCTGAACAACAAATATACATACTTCTCTGTGCAGAGGACAAAAAAATAAAGAACGAGTCAAATCTGCTATACATTCTACCTCGGCTACAAGTAATGAAGCCTTTTCACCTTGACACACTTTGTTCATAATAATTGTTGCGTCCTTTTTTTTCATAGTTTTCACTCTTGATATAAACCAGGATGAAATAAGTTGCTCGAAACGTGAGTACGAGGTTAATAACGTAATTATGGGTTGTTTCATGAATAGAAATTTGTACCGTGTCAGGTTTATAGTTGTAATTTAAGTTAATTAGACTTTAAGGTTTAAAAAAAAACATTCTTTACCTGAAGATGTGACGTATAACAACAAGTATTGTTCGATTTTCTCAAAAAGGGGTAAGATTTCAATCAAGGTTGTAAATTACTACATACTATTATATAAGTTTCTATACGTCTTAATGAGTTTTATCTGTTTAATCAGTGAAACGTTACAGACACTTTGCTACAATATTAAACAGTGCATAAAGACCAAATTGTTGATAAAAACAACAACATATTGTTGAAATAAATTCAATTTCTACAATCCAATCCTCGGAGAAAATTTAATTCGCGTTGATTTGGCTTGAAAGTCAGATGGCGCCACATGTGCAGCCAACTACAAAATTTGTTGTGCTTGTGTCTCACTTTTACATATGATACAGCATAAAGAAACTAACTATACGTTCTAGTTTAAACAAAAAAGGACTTTCAAGTAGGAACGTGAGAAGTATGAACGTATTAGAGTTTCCTGGAATAACAACTCTGCTGTTATTAAGAATATTTTTGACACATGTCTTGTTGTTGAAATGTTCACATTACACAGGAACTGAAAGCTACCAGTTTTGGATGCTGGGAAGTTCAGTATCAGTAGAACAAACCAAGTAGAAGATGGTCCAAACCCATCAAAATACGATCACCTAGGCTGTATATTCACCCAGTTTAAATTTCGCATAACAAGCACATTTTAATGACGAAAGGTTTCTTATATTTCTGTCACATTATGACACATAGTAAGGACAATTCCTCTCGGAGACAAGATACTGCTGGACTGTCAGATCAGATAATGGATCTTATCACGCACCTAGCTAGCGTGGGAACGAACATTTGACAGAATACAGTTTAAATAGATGATACAGCATTTATATCAATCAGAATGTTTCGAAACTTGATAACAACAGTAAAATGACTTGTGTCAAAACCTTTTTGGGTTATCAGTTGCCGAACAGGTTTACATGTAAATCAATCACTCGTTAAACACTCATGAGATATATATGTGTATGCGTTGTTGGCAATTGGGCTGGAAAGGCCACTAACCCTTGGGGTTAAAACATGCTACTATATATAATTTCCACATTCCAAGCAAATGTATTTTATGCTGCATGCGTCGAACTTTCGTATTGTAATTACAAAAGATACGAACGTGAGATACACATAATGATGAAATAAATATCCAAGTGATAAACGTAACACGAGAAGATCTCAATTTCATGAAATTACGTCATAGACCTTATTTGCTGTCAAGTCCAATGATGTATACCACATCATTCGGTGGTCTATCATTTGGAATGAGTGGGATAATACGTGACAGTAAGACTGATAATAATTTGAATTGAAACATTTTTTTACTGATCCATTAAGATTTTCCAGTAACAAAAGTATTTAATTATATATCAACTGCATTTGTTTCTTATATGCCATTGTCGACAAGGCCTTCGTTCAAAGCTCATCAGGCAGACAAGAAACCTACAGTGAATACAGAAGGTTGTAATGTTTAATCTAGTTGATATATAATATGACACCAATTACTAACTTACTACAAAGTGTTAAGATATTACCAACTTATTGTAGTGTTATAAGATATTATCAGCTTAGTGTAGTGTTATAAGATATTATCAGCTTAGTGTAATGTTATACGACATTACCAGGTTACTGTGAATGTTGTTTTACGATATTACCAGCTTACTGTGGTGTTATAAGGTGTTATCAGCTTAGTGTAGTGTTATACGACATTACCATGTTACTGTGAATGTTGTTTTACGATATTACCAGCTTACTATGGTGTTATAAGATGTTACCAGCTTAGTGTAGTGTTACACGACATTACCAGGTTACTGTGAATGTTGTTTTACGATATTACTAGCTTACTGTGGTGTTATAAGATGTTATCAGCTTACTGTGGTGTTATAAGATGTTACCAGTTTAATGTGGTATTATAAGATGTTACCAGCTTACTGTGGTGTTATAAGATGTTACCAGCTTACTGTGGTGTTATAAGATGTTATCAGCTTACTGTAGTGTTATAAGATATTATCAGCTTAGTGTAGTGTTATACGACATTACCAGGTTATTGTGAATGTTGTTTTACGATATTACCAGCTTACTGTGGTGCTATAAGATGCTACCAGCTTACTGTGGTGTTATAAGATGTTATCAGCTTACTGTGGTGTTATAAGATGCTACCAGTTTAATGTGGTATTATAAGATGTTACCAGCTTACTGTGGTGTTATAAGATGTTATCAGCTTACTGTAGTGTTATACGACATTACCAGGTTATTGTGAATGTTGTTTTACGATATTACCAGCTTACTGTGGTGCTATAAGATGTTACCAGCTTACTGTGGTGTTATAAGATGTTACCAGCTTACTGTGGTGTTATAAGATGTTACCAGCTTACTGTGGTGTTATAAGATGTTACCAGCTTACTGTGGTATTATAAGATGTTACCAGCTTACTGTGGTATTATAAGATGTTACCAGCTTACTTTGTGTAATTGAGATTTACGAATAATTTTTCTATCTAGAATTTTTTTTGCTATAACAGGACCTACTGTTTGACCTGACGAGTCGACGAAACGAAGTCCAAAGTAGGCTGTTTCCAACAAATTCAGATGTTTGAATACCACGTCCAACAGGTCCTGTCCCCTACTCGTGTCCTGTCAAGAGGGAAATAAATAAAGTATTATCTAAATAAACAATTTTACGTATAGTATCTTAAAACTATTATTAATCACCCAAATTTGTGAAATTCGAAATGTAGGTGCGACAAAGATCAATTATTTGTTTGTTAATAGAAGAAACGTCTATGTATGAGAAAAGTAGCATGTTTAATTACTACAAATTACTCATATATTTTGTTGAAGTAGGCCAAGCAAGTCTTACCAACATGAGAAATGGCACCTGAGTAGCTTGTGAGGGTAGGAACGAAAGTTTGGAAACAAAAATCACACTAATTCTCAGGTTGTGCACAAATATACACATATAATCATAGGTTTCTACTTAACACAAATATGCACATATAATCGTAGGTTTTTCTACTTAACACAAATATGCACATATAATCGTAGGTTTTTCTACTTAACACAAATATGCACATATAATCGTAGGTTTTTCTACTTAACACAAATGTGCACTTATAATCGTAGGTTTTTCTACTTAACACAAATATACACATATAATCGTAGGTTTTCTACTTAACACAAATATACACATATAATCGTAGGTTTTTCTACTTAACACAAATATACACATATAATCGTAGGTTTTCTACTTAACACAAATATACACATATAATCGTAGGTTTTTCTACTTAACACAAATATGCACATATAATCGTAGGTTTTCTACTTAACACAAATATGCACATATAATCGTAGGTTTTTCTACTTAACACAAATATGCACATATAATCGTACGTCTGTCTGTCCATCAGGCCATTCACTTATTTTCATCTTATTAGACTTATATTTCTGGATAACACAGAAAATCAACCACACACATTACATGGATATATTGTTATCAGGCAGTCTCTACCTTTACATGACCCCTGACCTTACTAACATAAACAAATTGATTTATTGTTGTCAGGCAGTCTCTACCTTTACATGACCCCTGAAGTTACTAACATAAACACATGGATGTATTGTTGTCAGGCAGTCTCTACCTTTACATGACTCCTGACTTTACTAACATAACCACATTGATTTATTGTTGTCAGGCAGTCTCTACCTTTACATAATTGTCTGACGTTGTGCAAAATAATGATACATAGTCATAGCTTAAAATGTCATCGTTTTAACACCGTCTGTAGTACTATATATGTATATATAAACACACACACATATGTAATCATACATACACTTACAATCATTTAATAGCATAAGAGGATATGCAGCAACTGCCAAGATCTCTTGTCGGGCCGCGTGTTTTTATCAAATTCTATTACAACGACTATAAGATTTCATGTTCTGTTTGTACAAGATCTGGATTCTTGAATGAATATAGTGAAACACAGCTATAAGGTTTTATGTTCTGTGTGTACAAGATCTGGATTCTTGAATGAATATAGTGAAACACGGCTATACGGTTCCATGTTTCGTGTGTACAAGATCTGGATTCTTGAATGAATAAAATGAAACACGGCTATAAGGTTTTATGTTTCGTGTGTACAAGATCTGGATTCTTGAATGAATATAGTGAAACACGGCTATACGGTTTCATGTTTCGTGTGTACAAGATCTGGATTCTTGAATGAATAAAATGAAACACGGCTAAAGGTTTTATGTTCTGTGTGTAAAATATCTGGATTCTTGAATGAAAAATATAAGCAATTTTATGGTAAAAATTCAGAACTGCGTGTTTATAATTTGAAAGGTCAGCTTGTTATGTTGTTAATTTTCTTTTTATTCTTTCAAGACTATTATTTCTTATTGCACATATGTGAACGAAACCTTCAATTCTAAGTGCACGTTATAACCGAAAATAATCTGTCACTGCTTAGTGATTATGTAAAGTAATTTTTACTACCTTGTTATTACCCAGGATAATAAAAATAATGGGTAAACTTTATAAATGCCTTCGGGAAACAAAAGTGTATACATTTATCATGTTAAGAACCACAAGCAGGTAATGGGTAATAGAAACTATTATTATTATGTGATTATACTATATCAGTACTTCTATTCTGCTTGCTAATGCACCTTAGTTTTCAAGGAAAGTACGTGACCTTCAAACTGTTTAAATCTAAACACCTGAGGTGGTGACGGAGAATAGCAGGTTTTTCAAAGAGCTTGTGCCTACAAGATACCGTGTAGAGAGAACACTGAGAGAACCAGACAGGTGTTGATAGAGAACAGCACGTTTATCAAGGAGTTTGGAACTATAAGATAGTGTGTACAGAGGACACTGAGAGAATCAGACAGGTGGTGATATAGAACAGTACCTATCTTATAGTTCCAAACTCCTTGATAAACGTGCTGTTCTCTATCACCACCTGTCTGGTTCTCTCAGTGTCCTCTGTACACACTATCTTATAGTTCCAAACTCCTTGATAAACCGTGTACAGAGGACACTGAGAGAACCATACAGGTGGTGATAAAGAACAGCTTGTTTATCAAATAGTTTGTAATTATAGAGTGTACAGAGGACACGGAAAGAACCAGACAGGTGGTGATAGAGAACAGCACGTTTATCAAGGAGTTTGGAACTATAAGATAGCGTGTACACAGGACACGGAAAGAACCAGACAGGTGGTGATAGAGAACAGCACGTTTATCAAGGAGTTTGGAACTATAAGATAATGTGTACAGAGGACACTGAGAGAACCAGGCGAAATTAAAACTGACATTCCTGACCACATGAAAGACGAAGATAAACATGAACTTTTTTTTATAAGATTGGTTTGAGTTCACCTGTCTTACATAGGTAAACTTGTGACCACACCTTGTTCCACAAAGCCCTAACATCAGGGAGTCTGTTAGTTTACTCAGTCGTCCATCAGAGCACCGTGAGGACTCAATCGTCCAACAGAGAACTGCAAGGATTCAGTCGTTCATCAGAGTACCATGGAGGCTCAGTCGTCCAACAAAGCATCGTGATGACCCAGTCGTCCAACAGAGCATCGTGAGGACTCAGTCGTCCAACAGAGCATCGTGAGGAATCAATTGTATAACAGAGCACCGTGAGGACTCAATTGTTTAACAGAGCACCGTGAGGACTCAGTCGTCCAATAGAGCATCGTGAGGAATCAATTGTCTAACAGAGCACCGTGAGGACTCAGTTGTTTAACAGAGCACCGTGAGGACTCAATTGTCTAACAAAGTACCGTGAGGACTCAGTTGTCTAACAAAGTACCGTGAGGACTCAGTTGTCTAA
>NW_013667475.1:156792-166978 GCF_000517525.1 Limulus polyphemus
TTAACAGAGCACCGTGAGGACTCAATTGTCTAACAGAGCACCGTGAGGACTCAATTGTCTAACAAAGCACCGTGAGGACTCATTCGTCTAACGTAGCACCGTGAGGATTCAATTCTTTAGTAAAGCACCGTGAGGATTCAATTGTCTAATAAAGTACCCTGAGGATTCAATTGTCTAACAAAGCACCGTGAGGACTCAATTGTTTAACAGAGCACCGTGAGGACTCAATTGTCTAACAAAGTACCGTGAGGACTCAGTTGTCTAACAAAGTACCGTGAGGACTCAGTTGTCTAACAAAGTACCGTGAGGACTCAATTGTCTAACAGAGCACCGTGAGGACTCAGTCGTCAAACAAAACACCGTGAGGACTCAATTGTCTATCAGAGTACCGTAAGTACGTCGTTAAAAATGCCATCGAAGCTACAAAAATGAGTTATCTGGGCTTTGCCTAACACGAGTATCAAAATCAAATTTTTAGGGTGTAAGCCCTTAAGTTTACCACTAAGCGCTGGGAGTGGGGGGGGGGGACAGGTTACTAGGTCAAAATGCGTAATAACCAAAGCTTTATTACAGGCAAATCTGTTGTAGCTAAACTTCAAACTATAGATAGCCTTGTCTCCAATAACCACACCGCTATATGTGGTGGGATAAGAAGTTCACCACACATATAAAATGGAGCAACCGACATCGCAAAGCTTATGCAATTAAAAAAAAAAATCGCTACAAAAAAACAAGATCGAAGGAAAGAGAGCTTACAAGCTTATCATAACTACCACCAACACTTCGCCAGAGGTCATTAGTAACTTCGCCAGAGTTCATTAGTAAACAGTTTAAGCAATGATCTTAGGAACTAAAAAACGTATTTTACAGAATCTTCGTCTTTATAAAAGAGAAAAAAAAAAGGGTCTGTTGTACAACTTATTTTAAATGCATAATTCTTTCATCTGAGCTCTGTGGGCTTATAGCACTAAAAATCGAGATTTGATACCTGCGGTGGGCACAGCGCGGATAGCCCATTGTGTAACTTTGCGCCTAGGAAGAAAAAAAGAGCATTCAACTAAAATAATTCACTTAGACGACTTCAGCCTATTAGTATGCTGTTCATCAAGCCATTAATGACGATTACTTGAAGAATTAGTGACGTTTCCCGAAGCCCCACGGTCGATGTTAGATAAAGAAAAAAAAACAAGAACCTATCAATTTTTTTTGTAACTAAATCTTAAAAACGTTGCCACCTATGTCTTCTCTGTTAGGAACTCCCTTTCGGCGAAATCTATCAATGATAACAAGAAACAAGCTGTAAAGAATCACCAATCATTTCTGTCAAAGAACCAAAACTGGGAAACTTGCATTCGGCGTCTAATTCATATGTTTATCTTAGAACTGGCAAAGTACACTGATATACGTATTGTCACGAAAATGATATTATATATTAAATTCCTTCATGTCAGAGTGCGTCATAATTGACCAATTCCTTCATGTCAGAGTGCGTCATCGTTAAACAATTCCTTCAAGTCAGAGTGCGTCATAATTGACCAATTCCATCGAGTCGGAATATGCCATAGTTGACCAACTCCTTCATGTCAGAGTGCGTCATCGTTGACCAATTCCTTCGAGTCGGAATATGCCATAGTTTACCAACTCCTTCGAGTCAGAGTGCGTCATCGTTGACCAATTCCTTCGAGTCGGAATATGCCATAGTTGACCAACTACTTCATGTCAAAGTGCGTCATAATTGACCAATTCCTTCGAATCGGAATGTGCCATAGTTGACCAACTCCTTCGAGTCAGAGTGAGTCATCGTTGACCAATTCCTTCGAGTCGGAATATGCCATAGTTGACCAACTCCTTCATGTCAGAGTGCGTCATCGTTGACCAATTCCTTCGAATCGGAATGTGCCATAGCTGACCAACTCCTTCATGTCAGAGTGCGTCATAATTGACCAACTCCTTCGAGTCAGAGTGCGTCATCGTTGGCCAATTCCTTCAAATCAGGCTTTGACTAATTCTAACTGAACCACGCGAACGATACTGTAAAAACTATAGAGTAACAAGAGAGAATCAGTCTGAAAAACCACTTATCACAGATATAAACAGGTAAGCCTGTTTACTGTGTATAATGAACCACTGAAAGCGCGTGATGTGGTCGCGTTACTCGCGTTTGAACGCACATGACTGGATTAGTGAGATTTTCAGTGTAATCTAATAAAGGGTAGGGAAAAGTGACTGTACAATTGTTTCATTTAAAACATGGTTTAATTCCTAACTATTACTCTGAAACAAATAATAATTAGATTGGTTTCAAGTGTCTTCGTAAAATTTCTTTAGCATCAACCATATAATATAAATTGTACCAGTCGTAGAGAACCAACTGTATAGCAACGTTTGCCTCGTCCTGTATACCTATCAAAACCCCAGATATGGAAATTTTCTGTTTGGTATTTAGAATTATCACCCAAAGCTTCAAGCTCCCTAATTTTGTTGTTGTATTTTTAGCACAAAATTCACAATGGGCTATCTGAATTTTCTCCACCGCGGGAAATATAACCCCGGATTTTAGCGTTGTAACACCTTAAACTTAGTGCTGACCCATCGGGGGATTTTTAATTTTGAGTTGATAGATTAGAGTGAAGGCAGCTAGTCAACAACATCCACCGCCAACACTTGAACTACTCTTGTCTGATCGACCGAACAGTGAAATATTCCCATCACTGTTATAGCGCAATAGGACTCCAACATGCAAAGTACGTTATTTTTTTGCGATAACGGGATTCGAACCATGAACATTGGAGTCACAATCTGGGCAGGCTACCCACTAAACTATGCCCGGCACCCCCAGTAAAGGGAGCGGGCTTAAATATGTCAACTGTGACTTTATATATATATATGTATCAAGGGATAATCGGATTGATAATTAGTGTTACCCGAAATATTATCACAAAAATAGGTATCGTTATCTAGTACTCGTGGACATTTAAATATTGTTGGATTGATGATTAGTGTTACCCGAAATATTGCAACAAAATAAACATCGTTATCTTAGTACTCGTGGTCTTTTGAGTATTGTAGAATTGACGAGTACCCTAAACGTAATTAAGCCGAACTCATTTTTGAGGGTAAATGTGCGAGAGAATCTCGTAGTGTATGTGTTTCCAACAGTTTTGTCAAGCGCATGTTATTCCTTATAGTTACACAAGTATTACATCCACCTGAGAAGGCGGTAGAATATGGGGTTGGAGATTAAGGATAAACTGATTTTTTAAGGTTAAAAACAGGAATAAAAAACAACGCTGGTTCACTAACCTTCGGTTTAAACGGCCATTAGCTTTGACCTAGTAACAAAAGTTGGCCTTTTATCTCAGTATCCTTGTTTAAGTTTTGAGCGAAAGAGAATAGTGAGAAAAGTTGATATCAACTTTACATTTTTCTCTCCTTTGTTCCGTATTATCCTTTGTTTAATACTCTACCTTTTATCTCTTTTGTTTTGTATTCTCTTCTTTCATCTCCTTTGTTTAATACTCTACCTTTTATCTCCTTTGTTCTGTATTCTCTTCCTTTCATCTCCTTTGTTTAATACTCTACCTTTTATCTCCTTTGTTCTGTATTCTCTTCTTTCATCTCCTTTGTTTAATACTCTACCTTTTATCTCCTTTGTTCTGTATTCTCTTCTTTCATCTCCTTTGTTTAATACTCTACCCTTGTTTTTTGCTGTCTGTTATCACAATGTCTTAAATTCTGAAGACATTGAAAAGTATATTTGCTTGTATCTAAAATAATTAATAATTGTTTTTACACTAAGCTACATTGGTCACGTACTTTGATATTTAGCGGAATTAGCGTGTTTAGTAAAATTGCTCATACCTTACTTCAGAGACTTGCTTAGCTTCATGAAACAGAATGACCAAGCCTTGCAGGAAAACTGAACATACAAACACAAGCTTTAACTCTTCATGACGCCCAACAGACACCTCGTAGATATATTATTTCACAGTCAAATAAGGAACTTATTATAAGTGGCTATCCTGAAGTTTTGCTAAGCACAACTTAAGACTGTGTAAGTGACAGAAATGGATTTCTTTTTAATATTAGTATTTTCTGATATTTTTAATAGCGAACCTAATGTTCTCTGTGTACACGAGATAATGGACATATATTTACAAGTGTTGCAACCAACACTTTCAACGTGTAGCTCAGGAAAATCCAGAATGTATGTTAGTTAGTCTTTTATGCATTAAGTGCACTATTTCATTATAATTCAAGCAGCGTAGATATTGAGTGGTTGTAATTATTGATTATTGAATTATTGATCCTGTAATTATCAGGATGTTGACGTTGGTACAGCTATAAACTGACAGACTGCTCCTGTTTTGTTTCCTCAGTGGGATAACGTTTCGAGACCTTCTACAGATCATTGTGTTATTTGTATCAGGATGTTGACGTTGGTACCACTATAAACTGACAGACTGCTCCTGTTTTGTTTCCTCAGTGGGATAACGTTTCGAGACCTTCTACAGATCATTGTGTTATCTGTATCAGGATGTTGACGTTGGTACCGCTATAAACTGACAGACTGCTCCTGTTTTGTTTCCTCGGTGGGATAACGTTTCGAGACCTTCAACAGATCATTGTGTTATTTGTATCAGGATGTTGACGTTGGTACCACTATAAACTGACAGACTGCTCCTGTTTTGTTTCCTCAGTGGAATAACGTTTCCATATTATGGTGAGACTTCGTGTGTTGGTCTGTTTTCTAATTTGAAGAACATAAAGATTCTAGAACCAACATTAATTACTGTATCGTTTGTTTGTTTGCTCTGTTTTAGAGCAAAGCCTCATTGGGCTATTTTCTGTGTTCACCACGGAGAATCGAGTCTCGGATTTTAGCGCTGTAAGTCAGTAAGCTTACCGCTGTTCCATCGGGAGACAATATTGTATAATTGGTTATTGTACACGTTCTTCTAGATATACAAAACAGTTACATTTAATTCAGACTTTCTTTTTTCTTTGTAGTTAAACACAAAGCTACATAATGGGCTATCTGCGCTGTGCCCACAACGGATATCGAAACGACATATCCATTGGGGATTTTTATCAGACATCGAGTAAGTATTAAATAAAGTATAGTTAGTTCTGTTCAGAAATATAACCGTTCGTGTTCTGGTGAGTAGTATTTTAATGAAAACATATGGATAGAGCATGCGTCACAAAGTAATGAAAACATATGGATAGAGCATGAGTCACAAAGTAATGAAAACATATGGATAGAGCATGCGTCACAAAGTAATGAAAACATATGGATAGAGCATGAGTCACAAAGTAATGAAAACATATGGATAGAGCATGCTTCACAAAGTAATGAAAACATGTGGACAGAGCATGCGTCACAAAGTAATGAAAACATATGGACAGAGCATGCGTCACAAAGTAATGAAAACATATGGACGGAGTGTATAAAACATGCGTCACAAAGTGTTTACCAGTCTTTACTAACAAATAAATAAATAAATAATGGATATGACTTTGAACTTTAACCTGAACTTTTTTGGAGTTCAGAGTTCATCTCTGTACGAGGAAGATTTTCAATGGAAATGTGACCTGACTGTAAAGTGTTCAAACACTCATAAACATAGAAAGAAACGAAGGTATCAACACATTGTGTGTGAACACGTGAAAAAGTGGCGCAGGAGATAAAAACATATGTTGCAGACCTGCCCGAAACGTGCTGTCGTCGCCCTCGGATGCCGGAGAGGTAAGATCTCCGTATACGCCCAGAGGATGACCCCAGGTTGAAAAAAGAGAGGTTATCAGAGAAGCATTCTGAATATTAATCTGGCTGTGATGAAATAAATTACTTGCTATGAATTCGTAAAGAGGCAATAAATTAATAACCAAGGAAGAAAAAAAAGATTATACTAGATTTCTTTGTCTAAAACCAAGAAGATAAACTTTGTTTAACAATCTGTTATTCACACAATAGATTTAAGTAAGAAGATGAGAAAATAGTCAACGAAAAATTGGTGTTAGAAATTAAATGCATAATGAATAAAGATTTAAACCTTTTTACATTAGCAATAGAGTAGCACAGTCTTGAAAAAAATCACTGTAAAAAGCACAGAACACCACACATACACACAAACATATACATACTTCAAGTTTGAAAAATAGTGCCTGTAGCGAAATAACATTTTACTAGATTAGAACGAAAAACCTTTTTTTAGTCAATGTTATTACGAAAACCTTTTATTTTTGATTCAATGTTATTATGTTAAGGTTAATGCAGAACGCTAA
Source organism: Limulus polyphemus (assembly GCF_000517525.1). Classification (NCBI taxonomy): domain Eukaryota; kingdom Metazoa; phylum Arthropoda; class Merostomata; order Xiphosura; family Limulidae; genus Limulus; species Limulus polyphemus. The sequence goes on from NW_013667475.1 coordinate 163,081, forward strand.
GCCTAGTGCTCCAGACACATGTTTTTTACCATACTAGTATGAAAACCTTCTATGTTATTGCGTTATTAAAATTAATGTAGAACACTAAGCCTAGTGCTCCACACACGTGTTTTTACCAGACTAGTATGAAAACCTTCTATGTTATTGTGTTATTAAAATTAATGTAGAACACTAAGCCTAGTTCTCCAGACACGTGTTTTTTACCAGACTAGTATGAAAACCTTTTATTTTAGATTAAATGTTATTTCGTCATTAAAGTTAATGTAGAACACTAAGCCTAGTGCTCCAGACACGTGTTTGAAGTACAAACAAGCAGGCTTCACGAACTACTTTGTATTTCAGATCTTATGCAACAGTGATTCCCAAACTCTTTTAGTCTGAAGCTCCCTTAATGTTAATATATAAGTTGGAGACCCCCCCCCAACCTATAACTTTTGCATGGTGATTAAAAAACAGTGTCGTAATAAAACAATAACGCCTGCTTTCAACATACTGTATCATTTAATTAATTCAACATAATGTTTAACGGCTTATTGTTTATTTAGAATTAAAATTAATTCAGCATCTTTGTTTCCGGCACATTTTTTGGCGGTCCCCCAGAAAAGCTTCACGGCCTCCAGGGGGCCGCGGCTCCCACTTTGGAAATCACTGTTATACGAAACAGGTATCACAAACATATCACTCAGATAAGTCAAACTGACGTCAAGGTTTTTAGTAATTTTCGGGTCAAGGTGGCTTCTTGAGGTTGAGAGCGAACTAACTCGGTTACTGCACAGTTCCCAAACAATAGCTCGTGAAAGTTGACTGTTTAAAGTGTGGTCATCAACGACTTAACGAGCATTGTGTTAGGGATTTGAAACGCATTACAGTATTGTTATATTTTTCTGCTTGATGCAACATTGATCACAAGAGTTACAGGTTTGTTTTAGAGTGTCTGTTTCATTACATACGTTCCAGAGCTCACGAAAAACACCATTTTCCCTAGGCCGGGTGTGGCCAGGTGGTTAACGTGCTGGATTATGAATTGGATGCTCCGTGATTTAGTCCCGTTGCTACACAATCACGTTCCCCACTTTGGGACCGTGGGTGCGTTATAAAAGCGACTGTCAAATCCCACTAGTCCATTACAGTAGCCCAAGAATTGTCAGTGGGTGATATATCTCATCTAATCTAACTGTAAGTTAAAATTAGGGGCGGCTAATACAGATATATCCATTTTATTAGCTATGCGCGAATATTTAAAACCAACATTTAAACGAATTATCCTGAGTTATTAAGCGATTGGTCTTTTTAAGCAGTCCATGATTTTGCACCTTTAAATAGTTCTTAAAAATGACAAAACACAACAACAACTGTTGGTCATTATAATACAGTTTGGGACTGTGAAAGTAAGTGATATTATTGTATCTCTAAGAAATGCGACTCGTGTATCCCAGAACAACGTTTGCATAATTGTTTTAATTCAGCAATTGTTTTTTAATTATCAATTCATACAGAAATTAATGGCTCATCGGAAGTCAAAACTTTCAAAGAAAAGAAAATGGTGGAGGTGGGACGACGACGTTTAGTTCATGAAACAATTGCTTGCTATCGAATCAATATTGAACAATGCATTCAAATAAGAATTCTCCAGTTAAATGTCTCACTTTGACAAATTGTCATTTTGGAGATGATGTGGAATTCCATCACGACGAAGATAATAGTTGTGAAAGTAACCGTTGCAAGTTTTAAATTGCACAAGATATCTCTCGTCTCCTGTGTGGATTGAACGAGAAGCCTATTACGACGGGCGTCGACATAAAAAAACATGTACTAATCTTCTGTCGCCAAGAAAAAAAAGTCAGCAATAGGGAAAAAGCTCTCTAGGGCATATCAGAGCAAAATGTATGTTAGTAAATGTATCGTGAAGACTTAACAATACAGCCCCATAACTAGAATCAGTGGCCAATACAAATAGAGAATGAATCCTGTTATAACAGTGGGGATAGACTCATGACTAGAGCTACAAGAGATTTCGAAGGAAGCACGTATAAAAGCCTGACCATTAAGGCATTTCTAAAGATCAGACATAATTGAGGGAAGTGGCGACAAGAAGATCAGATGGGAGAGGTTTTGTAATGGGTCAAATAAAACTGCGTAAAGGTCAAGGTGTTGCCCCTTTCCATGCGCTATTAAATACAGTCTACAAAGAATAAAAAAAAAAGGTGAATGAAACAAAACGTAAGTGGGCGGAACAGGGGCAAACACAAAGCCAATCACACATTCTTGATATTATAGTAGCCTACAGAATTGGCCAAATGTAGTTGCTTGAAAAAAACAACTTCTGTTGTTATTTTTAACTATATATCTAAACAATGGTAGCAGTAATAGTTCTACAATCCGGAAATTCTGAAGGCTAAAGGTCAAATAAGGCTACGGTTCCATGAGTTCATTGAGGGAAATATCCAAACACACCACTTTTAAATGTGAACATTGTGTCTCGTAATAAAAGATGATGACTCTGAGAATACAAACACCGAAACGATTCAGTTTTTAGATTATTTGCTGGAGAGTTACACGTTACGGGAGATTTAGGCTTCTGTTACTATTTCACAGAATCAGCCTTCGTAACACCTTTATAACTTTTTTTTTTATTAATAAGAATTTATCAGTCAGAATAAAGAAGGTTGTATAATAATAATACGCCAATCACACTGTATCTGCTATATTCGGTGCCAACGAAGCTTTTCGCCCAACACCGGGGCTCTTAAGGTTGGCTGGGAAACGACAGACTTTTTGATAATACTGGTTGAGACGCTATTTTACATTAAACGACTGTTTCGGGGTGAACTGGGTTAAGTTAATGAAGTGTAATTTTTATCAATTTCATTTAAATCACTATAAATCTAGTTAACGTATTGCTGTAATAATACTATATTATATATATTTTAATACGATATTATATATTTTATTTTTATATTATTAATTATTGAATTAACCTGTTCACTGTTAAGAACCATAAAGCTAGTCTTCTTGATCCTGGAGCGACCTTGTATTAGAGACCACTAATAAAGCTAATGACCTTGTATTAGACACCACTAATAAAGCTAACGGCTTTGTATTAGAGACCCCAAAAACAGATAACCGCCTTACGATAATTAGCTACCTGATATTGAATACCCATACGATAGTTAGCTACCTGATATTGAAGACCCATACGACAATTAGCTACTTTATATTGAAGACCCATACGATAGTTAGCTACCTGATATTGAAGACCCATACGATAGTTAGCTACCTGATATTGAAGACCCATACGATAGTTAGCTACTTTATATTGAAGACCCATACGATAATTAGCTACCTGATATTGAAGACCCATACGATAGTTAGCTACTTTATATTGAAGACCCATACGATAGTTAGCTACCTGATATTGAAGACCCATACGACAGTTAGCTACCTGATATTGAAGACCCATACGATAGTTAGCTACCTGATATTGAAGACCCATACGATAGTTAGCTACCTGATATTGAAGACCCATACGATAATTAGCTACCTGATATTGAAGACCCATACGATAATTAGCTATCATACATCGAAGACCCATACGATAGTTAGCTACCTGATATTGAAGACCCATACGATAATTAGCTACCTGATATTGAAGACCCATACGATAATTAGCTACCTTATATTGAAGACCCATACGATAGTTAGCTACCTGATATTGAAGACCCATGCGATAGTTAGTTAGCTGATATTGAAGACCCATATGATAATTAGCTATCTGATATTGAAGACCGATACGATAGTTAGCTACTTTATATTGAAGACCCATACGATAGTTAGCTACTTTATATTGAAGACCTATATGATAATTAGCTACCTGATATTGAAGACCCATATGATAATT
>NW_013667475.1:167353-168167 GCF_000517525.1 Limulus polyphemus
ATTGAAGACCCATACGATAGTTAGCTACTTTATATCGAAGACCCATACGACAGTTAGATATCTTATATTGAAGACCCGTACGATAGTTAGCTATCTTATATTGAAGACCCGTACGATAGTTAGCTACCTGATATTGAAGACCCATACGATAGTTAGCTACCTGATATTGAAGACCCATACGATAATTAGCTACCTGATATTGAAGACCCATACGACAGTTAGCTACCTGATATTGAAGACCCATACGACAGTTAGCTACCTGATATTGAAGACCCATACGATAGTTAGCTATCTTATATCGAAGACCTATACGATAGTTAGCTACCTGATATTGAAGACCCATACGATAGTTAGCTACTTTATATCGAAGACCCATACTACAGTTAGCTATCTGATATTGAAGACCCATACGACAGTTAGCTACCTGATATTGAAGACCCATACGATAATTAGCTACCTGATATTGAAGACCCATACGATAGTTAGCTACCTGATATTGAAGACCCATACGATAATTAGCTACCTGATATTGAAGACCCATACGATAGTTAGCTACCTGATATTGAAGACCCATACGATAATTAGCTACCTTATATTGAAGACCCATACGATGGTTAGCTACCTGATATTGAAGACCCATACGATAATTAGCTACTTTATATCGAAGACCCATACGATGGTTAGATACCTGATATTGAAGACCCATACGATAGTTAGCTACTTTATATCGAAGACCCATACGATAGTTAGCTATCTGATATTGAAGACCCATACGATAGTTAGCTACTTTATATTGAAGACCCATACGATAGTT
>NW_013667475.1:169016-182115 GCF_000517525.1 Limulus polyphemus
TGAAGACCTATATGATAATTAGCTACCTGATATTGAAGACCCATATGATAATTAGCTACCTGATATTGAAGACCCATATGATAATTAGCTACCTGATATTGAAGACCCATATGATAATTAGCTACCTGATATTGAAGACCTATACAGTATTATAAGTCCTATATTATAAGCTTGTGTATATCAACAATCATGCGGAACATGTAAACTAAAAACGCATATCAGTGTATTAAAACATTAAAAAAAATTATTTTATTAACATAAACTGTTGAAAAAAATCAACTATTCATCCGGTGAAAACTTAGGCTTATCTGCAGTTATATGAGATTAAATCTCCTAACTTATAGAATTCTCGAGAAGTTGTAAAGGTCCTGTACTGATATTATGCAGATGTTCGAATATCCAGAGTCTAGGCTTATAACTAAACAAACAAACAGAGCAAGAAACTTCCATTCAAAATATAAAAACTTGGGGGTAACCATTAACATTGATTGTTCAAACTTCAGTTCCGGGTTTGAAACTTGTCAGTCCGGAACGAGGTAATATTAATTACTTAATGTCACTATGAGAAGTTGTGTTAACAAGCTAGTTTTCAACTCCAATGAACAGGTTCCCGCCGACACCTTTCAGCTGTTGAAATGGTATAAAAAGTACAAATGACAGAATACGAGTTTATAACCAAAATGACTTACTGCTTCTGGTTAAGGTCACACAATACATTAGTTAAATGACTGAAAGGGTCATTAACACCATGACCTGAAATAGGTATTTAACGATTTAAAATATGTTTAAGTGTTATTCATTGTATATATATATTGAGACCTGTTTGTGTTTTTGGAGGACTTCTTGTCAAGAGGACTGAGGACTAGCTATAAGCACACACATATTTTGTTTTTGTTTGCTGATAAACACAAAGCTACACAGTGGGCTATATGTTCTGTGCTCATCACGGGTATCGAAACCTGGTTTTTAGCATTATAAGCCGTAAGACTTACCACTGAGCCATTAGGGGGCAACATACAGATATACACATACTTATATACGTGTATGTATGTCTGTATGGTTCCCTCGATTAAGAAGTCTTCCAAATACGTGAACTCTTAAACAAGTTCTTGAACGAGGTCAGCTTTGTGATACGCCGCCTCACGACAAGAAACAAAGCACGTTATTTATTTCAAATACATTCTATATGTGAACTTTGGACTTGATAGGTCGACAAACATGGCTATATTTATGTACAAAAGGCAAAAATATTTCATGTCTCCCCGAGCCTGCCATTAACTGGCGATTATGGAAACATTAAGTTACAACAACACACCCAACATTATCTGACCTACGGGGTTATGCACGTATGGGATCAATATCAATGTACGTATTCTCAATAAACATCTGTAAACACACTGTAGTTAGATTATATCCACATCACGTCTGTTTTTATTAATCAAATTACCATGTGTCCAGTGACAATAACCTCTGTTAAAACTATGTTTAACCCGTACGCAAACAAACGTTAATGTCTATACTTTGTAGTAACCGGAAAGTTGTGGTCACCTTTCGTATGGTTAGGTTTGTCCGTCACGGACACAAGTTCGGTCTAGTAAATAGCAACTGTTGTCACGTGACCAAGTAAATATAATGTTTCTGCTTTTATTGTCTTCCAACACTCAACAGCGGGTATCGAACCAATAATCTCCCTAGGTTAATATGTTAATTCTGCGTTTTCAACTTCGACGTTTAGGTGAAAATTTTGGGCAGAGTATCACGTGATTTTGTTATCTACGTAAAATAAACCTTGTGGATAATCTAAGTAGCGGGAAACTGACAGGACGACTCGAAAATCATCTCATCAGATTATCCCCCCCCCCCCCCCCTTGTGTTGTATGCAGGCAAAAGTACTTAATCTTTACCGCAGGGAGCAGAAGTACTTTTAATAAATTAATTGGTTAGTTTAACATGACTATGTACACTTCCTATATTGTTGAAACACGTATTCTTAACGTCATTGTTTTCTCCACTTATTCATACACCACATTTCATTACCTAAAAGTAATAATATAACTTTTTACATTGTCTTTACTAAAATAGTTCCGGGTTCGAAGAAAATACCTTAAGCCTCCTAGTGGCAGTACGTTAAATGCTGACATGTAATAGGGGTCTCCACCCATTAATGGCTTCGACATAAGCAATTTTCTGTAAGTCTCTAGTTATCATCTAACAACTTATCTTTCAAAGCAGTGATTTAGATATTAATATCTTAATAACATAATTAAAAGATAGCAGTGCAATAAATGTGCGCGAGTTATAAAACTTATTTCTATTTGAGTTTACTAAATTTGGCTATGTTTCAGCCACGTGTACAGCAACGTGACTTTATTATATTTTTCCTTGTCACGAATAACTAGACGTTTATTTTACAAAAAATAAAAACAAAAACTTGTTAATTCAACATAACCACTAGGGTTTCACACTTTTACTCAAATTTAAAAGTAGGGGAAAAAAAAGAAGAAAAGAAAACCACATTTTTATCTATTTCAATTAAAAAAGTGTTTCATAAATCAAGTATGAAACTTTTAGTGAAATTTAACAACTGGACAAATACTGACAGAGACAGATAGTGAAATTATACAACCTGGTGAAGAATGGCATTATCTTCGTATTAAGATCTTTTATTACACATTAAAAACAAAAGGAGAAACATAGAGGCTATAAATATTATAATTTATATTTAATGATGTATTATTTAAATTTGAAAATTTCTGGAACCAGCAATTAGAACAAATATCAAAGACACATATACACGAAAAAAAACAACAAGAAAAACTAATATACTGTTACGTCTCTGTGTTCGTTTGTTAATTTCCCGGTATAAATTCTTCCCGAGGAAACTTAAGCGATACAAGTCCTTTCTTAAATAAACCTAGTTTATTCTTTCCCAATTCAACTTTGTAATACACTTAATTTCCACAGTCACTTTAAACACACGCTATAATTCACAATGATTCACGCACTTACGTTCGCTTGACTCAATTGTCCGTCTTTGTCTCTGCCTGTCTGCAATTCAATTCCAATTAATTTGTCTCACGTTATCCGGAGCACTTATATACAAGAATAGAGGGCGCCTAGCACATACTGGATTATTCGTGATGTTCCCCGATCCTTCTAGAATATCATGACGTGTTACCAGAGTCACGAGTCTACCGCTGTCGTAACAATACGATACGTTCACTTGGTTACACTAAATTATTGGATCAAAGGAAGCTTTGGATGTACAATAAGTTTACTAGATCCACTAACTTATAGCACCAATTTAAACTTGGGATATACAGTGTATTTACTAGATCCACTAACTTATAGCACCAATTTAAACTTGAGATATACAGTGTATTTAGTAGATCCACTAACTTATAGCACCAATTTAAACTTGGGATATACAGTGTATTTACTAGATCCACTAACTTATAGCACCGATTTAAACTTGGGATATACAGTGTATTTACTAGATCCACTAACTTATAGCACCGAATGAATCTTGGGATGTATAGCAAGCCCTTTGTTGAATATTATTATTTGAAATAAAGACAGAACTCATAATCGGCATCTGTTAAACTTAAAAAAAAAAAAATCCGGGGTTCGATTCCTCACGGTACACAAATAGCCCATTGTGTAGCTGTCCACTAAAAACTCATGAAGATCTGTTAAAGTGACCTGTTGACCTCTAAACAGATAAAGGTAAACTTATCGTGCAAGGGGTTTTTTTCTGACAATGAAAGAAGTTCAAACAAGGTATAAGTAACAACTATAGAATTAATTGTACCCGCTAGTTACAATATTAACTATACGTGTTGGATTTAAAAGCTTAAACAAAATCAATGTGCAGGGCTGGGCGTATCCTAGTCATTAGATTTCCGGACTCTGGATCAGAAGGACCGGGGTTTGAGCCTCGACATACGGAACACGTTTTGCATTATTAGCTGTGGAGGGAGTTATAGTCGCGACGGGTAATTCCGCTATACGGTTAGGGGTAGCTGTATAGGTGTCGGGCGTTGTTGACTGGTTGTCCTTTCTCTGGTCAATAGTTCTTAATTAGGGATTGCGGGTCTTTGACCTACCTGTTTAGTCCACGTGTCCAACAGAATGTTGTTTTAGTGGAAAATACCAATTACTCTCAGCTTCATAGATTTGCGTTAGAGACTCTCATAGGAAATAAGAGTCAATGACCTTGAATGTCTAATCACCGATCACCTACACGCATAACAAAGCAGCGTTTTGACGATGGCTGTTTCAACCAATCTGATTGTGTTACGTGCTTAAACCTTCATACACACTGGTAACAATTCACTTACCAGTAAGTAATTTACTGAAATATTAAAGTTTTAACTTTTAAATTGGATATGATAAAGGTTGAAACCTGGATGCTGGAGATAAATTGGGTAAATAACGCTGTAGCGGAACAATTTCAAAAACACAAAATAGTTACGGCAAAGTTGTGCCGATCAGATATCAATCGCTGTGATGGTAAGTAGTCTCAACAACCATAGTTATTCAAAGTAACAAATAATTAGTAGTTAGTTATGTAAAAATGTTATGAATAGATAACTCGTACTTAGGTGACTGTATAGGCTACAAGTGATGACAACGATCAATAGGTGATTGTATGGGCTACAAGTGATGACAACGATCAATAGGTGATTGTATAGGCTACACGTGGTGACAACGATCAATAGGTGATTGTATAGGCTACAATGATGACAACGATCAATAGGTGATTGTATAGGCTACAAGTGATGACAACGATCAATAGGTGACTGTATAGGCTACAAGTGATGACAACGATTAACAAACATATACTTCACTGAGTGGACTTGTTAGGCCACGTACTAATTTAATGCCCCCCAGTGGCACAGCGGCATGTCTGCGGACTTACAACACTAGAAACCGGGTTTCGATACCGGTGGTGGGCAGAACACAGATAGGCCATTGTGTAGCTTTGTGCTTAATTCCAAACAAAACTAATTTAATCTATTTTTACTGTCAATGTAGACTACCAGATGGAGTTCCGGATAATGAAGTCATTTGCCTTTAAGTTTATCGTGTGACTTCGGTTAATAGTTTGTAGTTAACCTTAGAATATTAATGATCAACTTGAAAATTAAATAATTGACACGAGCCGTTTCTCCGTCTGTTTGTACAGTGTTCCTTAATCCTTGATTTTAACACATGTCGATCAAACAAAGTATTCATCTATCAATCACTTTTATAAGTGGTTACATTTTGGATAGCCACGACGTAACCCTTACCTTAATCCAAAGGTCCCCAAACGTACCCACACAAGGTCTCTCAGAACATTTCACATCCTGACAGACCCCTCCCCCTCACACCAATGAATCTATATATATACTTAGTTCTTTGACAATAATGTGTATTTTGTTGCATGTGCTACATCCCCCCCCCCCAAAAAAAATACTGTAATCTCCCGGCCTCATTTTGTAAACACATACCTTAATCAACTTTTTCCTAAATGATTTAACAGTGAAAAATGATTTCATACTGAAAACCTCGTCTCATAAATAAGAAAATAAAAAGATATTTGCTTAGAACTAATATTTTTACTTCCAATTTTTTCATAATTTCTCCGCCAACATGTTATTGAGTATTCTGGGATTTTTACGTTTCTTAAAATTTCATTCATATTTAAATTAGTTGCAAGTTGTATCCACAGAAACCACGATTTGACACATTTGTGATTTTTCAGGAATACAAACTCCCAAATGTGACTAACAGTACTTATTGGTCGATGCTCTTGTTGAAGAAATTTATAATCCTTAATGGGGAGACGGTCCCTATTTAGAAATTCCATCTCTGGCCCAACCCTTGTTTGTCTCCCTCAGATCTACCACTCCCAGGTCATAAAACACTGCCGCCGATCTTTGTAGTCCTGTTTGGTTTTAAAGAGAGCCCAGATACTCGGCTGGTTTCCTTCTACATTGCTATGTATTGCCACTACAGTTAGAAGCTTGAGATAGGTCTCGATTCTTCACGCCCATAACGCAGTTGACGAACAGAAAAACCAAACCAACATTTACTCTGAACTTATTGCAAAGTTCGTATTAGGTCCCTCATTTGTATGTTTTATTGAGAGATAATAAAGAAACAATAAGAATCCAGTGTATGTAGTAGTCTCCGAATGTCACTCGACGTAATATATTTGTCACAAAACTATAAAAACGTATGACATCAAAAATGTTTTAAATTCTCTTAATCCAAAGCCCCCTCCTCCAGTGCCTCAGCTTATAACGCCAACAACTGGGTTTCGATACCCGTGGTGGGCACAACACAATAGCTCACTGTGTATCTTTGCGCTTAACAACAACAATGATTTTAATCCAAAACGCAACTTCAGGTTCTTACGTCGAGTACCCAAGTAAAAACACCTTCAGGTTGTTATGTTGTGTATTCAATCGAAACATCTGCTGCTACGTTCAGGTTGTTAAGTTATTTATCCAACCCCAAAGCACCTGCTGCTACCATCAGGTTATGTTATTTATCCAACCTTAAAGCACCTGCTGCTACCATCAGGTTATGTTATTTATCCAACCTCAAAGCACCTGCTGCTACCATCAGGTTATGTTATTTATCCAACCCCAAAGCACCTGCTGCTACCATCAGGTTATGTTATTTATCCAACCTTAAAGCACCTGCTGCTACCATCAGGTTATGTTATTTATCCAACCCCAAAGCATCTGCTGCTACCATCAGGTTAGGTTATTTATCCATTTTAAAAATCCTGCTGCTACCATCAGGTTAGGTTATGTATCCATTTTAAAAATCCTGCTGCTACCATCAGGTTAGGTTATGTATCCATTTTAAAAATCCTGCTGCTACCTGTTTAATTTCGCATGATTTGTAATCTAACACTTCTAGATTCGTAGCCTAGCGTTCACGTGTTTATTAGATTTGTTTTAAGACAGTTCATAATAGGCTATGTTCATTCTGTCCACTACGAGGAATCGAATCTCGGATTTTAACGTTGTAAATCCGTAAACTTATCGTTGATTACCCACTTGGAGACTGTTTTATCAGGAAACTTACAGACAGAGTAACTATAATGCGCCAAAGTTGTCTTGAATATACTAAAAAAAAAAAAGAAAAAGAAGAAAGAAAACAGGTTAGGTTAAGTAAAGGTGTGACGTATTTTTGTCAATAGATTCTTCAAGTAAAGTTTAAAAAAGCTGAGTATAAACAAACTGTGCATATAAAACTCGTATTGAGGTATAGGGACAATTCAATGCTTTTACTACTTCCGATCTGGACAAAAAACTGAGACAATCCCGGTTTTCCTGTCTGGTAAGGCTAATCACGCTATATTTTCTTCGTACAAAAATTCAAACACAACTGAATACCTACTTGGCAAAGGTAAGTGACCAGTTCCAGAGTCAAACAATGGTCACGTGACTTTCTATAGCAATTTATCAAGACAGTTTTGTTCGTCAAATTTAAATATCTGGATTTCTTCGTTCAGCTCTATACAGTCCAAGTTGTGTGTAAAGGCAAAAGATGTAAAGAAACACAAATACAAAGTATACAGCGCTTGTTCTACTTCATAGCATTAACATAAGAATAAATTCCAAGAAATCAATAAAAATTTGAAGCGACTGGATTTTCTCTGGAACATCTGCATTTCTCCTTATAGTTACCCCACAGTGGTTCAATGGTAAGTCTGAAGACTTATAACCCTAAAAACCAGGTTTCAAGACTCGTGGTTGGCACAGCACAGATAGTACATTCTATAGCTTTACACTTAACAACAAACAAACCTTATTGTTATCTCATCCAGAAACGAAAAAGACAAAAAAATCTTCTTCATTAGACAGGTAGTGGCTCAAGATGGTTTAAAGTAAAACAGTAACATATATTTGTGAGTTTATCTATATTATATTAAACTTTGCTAACCCTAATGAAGCGACTCACTAATTTGCCCTATTCTCAAATATGCTGTATCCAGGCTCAAGATAGTGGCTCAAGATGGTTTAAAGTAAAACAGTAACATATATTTGTGAGTTTATGCTTTTAACTTTCCAGAAATATTCTGAAGATTTGCTTAGCAACAAATGTGCGTACATAGGATTGCAGGAAACATCATAATAGTATTGGTTTGTACGTTTAAGGTTGTACATAAACAGCAAAAACAAATTTAAAATTTAAGAATTTTTATTGGAAGCTCTTTTTTGTTGTTGTTGTTCAGAAACTTTTGAAATCGTTCGTTTCTCGCGAAAATAACTAAACAGCGATAAAAAGATTCAAAATCCTATATTCAATCCAAATATCACACAACGTTAATTCCCGGCCCCGAACATGCTCGGCCTGTTAGCAGTAGGGACGTTATAATGTTTTAGTCAATCTCAATTTTTGTTGGTAAAGAGTAGTCAAAGAGTTGACAGTGGGTGGAGTTGACTATGTAACTTTCCTCTAGTCCAAATTAGGGACGGCTAGTACAGATAGCTCTTAAGTACTTTGCGCGAAATTCAACAGACAAACAAATAAACAGTATGTATAAACAACTAAAGGTTAGTTTGTTATATAAATAATGAAAAATTACCTAACAATCACTTCTTTGAAAAATATTTGGTAGAATAGAACAAAAAACAACGCTGTTATTCACAAACAGCTCTATATTATAGTAAACTTTGCTAACTCTAATGAAGCGACTCACTAATTTGCCCTTTTCTCAAATATGCTGTATCCAGGACAGTTCTGAGCCTTATATTACATTTGACGTTTCTGGATTCAAAGTATGTAATTACGTGAGTGTGGTGGGTGGGGTGAATATGCCAACTATTACTTTAAAGATAGTACAAGAGCATAAAATGAACTCGGGATTTCTACGTAATATGTCCGAAAAAAACGACAATTATGTGGTGTTTCTGGAAGATCAAATATATCAAGGAAGGAGACTGACCATTAGAGCGATAGAAAGATTCAGATAATAATGCTGGGGTTTGGTTTAGCCTAGGGCATCCAGTGCCCTTCAATGTTCTTTCCTTACTACTAGGGCACCAAGTTTCAGACCACTAGCTAGCTATTACACCTCTAGGGTTATCTAAGCTCCTACAAGGGAAAGGATATGTTGAAAATAAGGTTTAAACTGGTGTTAACGAATGTCTTGGTAAGTGGAACTTATGAAGATTGATGTTGCCCAGGCGAAACTAACGTGTCTCGATTCTGGTCAATATGTGAGAATTGTGACAAACATTTAGGTCAAACTGTTCTGTCCAGAAAAAGGCTTTCTGTACCCACCACCTAATGACTATGAGGATAAACCAACAAATGAAAACTTTATTTGGTCAATAAGGTCATAAATATGGTGTAATTCGTTTCACTGGTGTCAATTCCAATTGTGTGAAAATTGTTCTCCCAGATGAAACGCACTTTTCATAGGGACGGGGGGGGGGTGAGTAATTATACAAACATGAGACTGTCCTTATTTCATTATATTAGCATAGAAATAAATTTGTATGTATCTTTTATTGTCTGTATTAATGAACACTAATCTAAGAAAGACTAGAAACAAGACAAATACCAATGAGCCAATAGTTTACTTTCAGGCACGCGTGCTTATTAGTCTTCTTTGGTAAGGTTTCGGAAGAGCTGCTTACATTCGGCTTACACGCAGTCATTGATAAGAGCGAAATAGAAAATACCTATGTCATTGAAAAAAAAAACTGTTACTTTAATGTAGTCACACAGTATTAGATTTATGTTAATATACGAACTGTGATGATTGCTCGTTCAACGGAGTGGCCTCTGTATGGTACAACAAGATTTAACTGAATGTTCTTTGTAAGACAAAACAAGATTCAACTGAATGTTCTCCTTAAGACACAAGATCTAAGTGAATTCTTTTTGTAAGAAACAACAAGTTTAAACTGAAAGTCCTCTGTAAAACATAAAAACTTCAATGGACTGCTTCTACGGATATTCTTTAAAAAATTAATTCCCCCTGGAGACTTAGTGACAATTCTGAGAGCTTATGATCGGGATTCGATACTCGTGGTCGATACAATACATTGTGTAACTTTGCGCTAAGCAATGACAAGTAATTCAAAACCACTGCCACTTTTAAAGAACAAATCAGAACTCATGTTGATACATTATTTAAGATTTGCAGTCGGCTTTTCTTGTATCTGGACCTTTTGAATGATGGTTGACCTAAATCAAGGCTATTCCTACAAAGTTATTGAGTGTTTTATGTAACATAAAAAAATAGTACATTACTCCATATACGTTTTTACTCAAAAACATTCCCACATTGTGTTGTCCTAACTTCTGAATGTTCGCTGTATGTTGGTCCACCTAAATATCTTCGTCAACAATTTTATGTCCTAACATCTAAATGTTCGGTGAGTAATGGTCTGATTTGTTCAATCGGTTCTTGTCCTTATGTATTTCAAAGCTCAAGTTAAATTTGAATTAGCTCTCTCTTAAATAAGAGGAAACAGAGGGGGAACATGTGCGGATTCCATATCGAGGTGGAGTCGGAGGAGGGGCGCTTTATGCCATGATGAAGGAGCGGCAGGCATTACCTTCTACGGAGGCACAGCTAACCAGAAATTGATTCCATGATCATGATATTATATTTTTTCTTTCGGTCACGCCAACAGAGCTATATCTTGTAACTGATAATCTTAACCAGTAGTTACAAAGCACGAAATTTCAAATCATTATTTAAAGAACAACGAACTTAGTCCAAAAAAATCATAGAGGTCAGTATAGAAACTGCGGCAAAAGCCAACAATGAACCTACAAATCGAACTTTAAGCCTAAAGTGTGTTTCATTGCGTAGCGACTAGAAGAGATAAAGTAAGGCTGGATCTACGTAATATATACCTATTGTTGTTAAAATGTGGCACACAAACCCTGAACGTGGGCCTAAATTCTACAGTGAAATCAGAATGTTATAAGACCAATATTTGGCTAAAACTTGCTTTCTCATAAAGAGTGCCTGGCCTGGTGGTTAGAAAATTCGATTCCAAATCTAAGAGTCGCAGGTTTGAATCATAACATCAGCCGTTGCGGCGTTATAATGTGGAGGTCTATCCCACTATTCGTTAGTAAAAGAGTAGCCCAAGAGCTGGCGGTTGGTGGTGTTGACTAACTGCCTTCTCTGTAGTCTATCATTTCAAAATTAGGGACGGCTAGTGTAGATAGCCCTTGAGTAGCTCAGCGCGAAGTTCAAAAACAAAGAAACTGATAATGAGTAAATGTTTCTTAAACTTCGAGAAGAGTGAGCAGATTGCCAGACAGCTGTGAAAAATATCCAACTGGAAATAAATCAGAATATTTCTAGTAAAGTAGACGAGTCAAATACTTTAAAAGATGTTTAATATTAATGGTTTTAGAAACACGACGTATTTTCCCGTACATATTATTTGTAAAGCACAAATTAAAATATGAAGAAGTAATATATTGAAAAAATTAATTGTCATTAATAAGTACAACACCTTTAAAAAACAAAAACAAACAAAAAACAAACGAGAAAACTTCCATGAATCCTCCTGAGGAGAATGGAAATATTACCAACAACTGATGGATGAAGTGAAACACATGCAAGCAATTTTGAGGCAATGTGCCCTCTAACACCATTTTTTCACCTATAATTTTTTAGATGAGAAAAGGCCTGACAGCCTAAATCACTTAATTTAACAAGTGGCCATCTTTCTTATTCACTTTTAATTCTGAAGGTTAAAACCACTTTAGCTGCGACTTTGAACTTCGACCTGTAGCCACAAAGGTTAATTAATCAGATATACGTGAGGTTATGTATTTAGACATGCGCGGAACAGTACATACTAGAAGATCGACGTAACGGTGGTTAACGGCTGTCTACAGTTTGTTGGATAAAAGTACCCCTGTATTTTAGTTGTGTGGAACCAGAACAGTACATATTAGCAGGCGGACGTAACAGTGGCTAACGACTGTCTACAGTTTCTTTTAGAGTAAAGTGTTCTTTAACTGTTTAACAAAAATAGTGGAATAAAAATCTATCACGGAGGAGAAAGTTAGGAAAATCTTACCTGTATTTCCTGGATCAGCTCCGTTTCATCCAGCAAGATAACCTTGCAATGACGTGTCTTCGGTCTTTCTCCGAAACACTTCATACTTTCGGTTTTTAGCCTCAAAAGATGCTGAGAAATAAGCCTCCTCTCAAAAACCAAACCTTTAGAAACTCATTAATAAAAGATACAGAGTTAATTTGTAAACTTTGTTCTATTAGGTGTCATTACCTTAAAGAGTAAAAAAAGGGAGGTTTATAAAAATAAAAACATTAAAGATCTCTTTTTCCGGGCTACAGTTTGATACTCAGAGAGGTTTACAATAAACGTCGAATTTCGTCATTCAGAGTAGCATGACCAGCGTACCTTGAGTTCTCAACAAAAACTAGCACTCGCGTCTTGCCCCCTGAACTTCTCGATACTCAAGAACAAGGCCTCTCCACACTTGTAGCCCACGAGGTTTGGTACACTTCTTATCTGCTGACATGATATTTAAACGCCCGGCTAAGCGCCTATAGATGGGCCAATCACATTTCAAATGACGAGTCGCCATCTAGTAGTAGAACTGATAGTTATTTAAAAATTAAACCACATTTGTATATAAAATACTAGTACAAACACTAGGAGACTAGCTTAGTCGCTTTTATTGGGCTCTTAAGTCCTACACAGTTTACTAGTATTTGTGGTAATATTTTGTTTCAAAGCGTGTGGTTTATTTGTTACGCAAATTTAACTAAAATACACGGTGGTGTTACATTATGAGTAAACAAGAATCATATCTATGGTGGTTGTTCATTATGAGTGAACAAGCATCTTATTGTTACGCCTCTGTTCGTTCGTTAATTTCCCGTATAATTTCTTTCCGATGAAACTTTAGCGATACAAGTCCTTTCTTAAATAAAACTAATTTATTCTTTCTCAATACAACTTTGAAATACACTTTATTTCCACAGTCACGCTATAACTTAAACAAACGCTATAATTCACCACGAACGAACGATTCACGCGCTTGACTCAATTGTCGTCTCTGTCTCTGTCTGCAATTCAATTCC
>NW_013667475.1:182815-193605 GCF_000517525.1 Limulus polyphemus
CTTCCGCTGTCGTAACATTATTTATGGTGTGGTATTTTATGAGTAGACAAGCATCATGGATATGGTAGAGGTACTTTATGAGTAAACAAACTTCTTATCTCTGGTGGAAGTACTTTATGAATGAACAAGCATCTTATCTATGGTGGTGATATTTTATGAGCAGAAAAATGAGTGTTTCAACTTGCTTAAAGAGTTTTTAGGGACTTATGAAAATTCGCTAAGTTGACAGAATGTCATTTGATACTGTGGATTACCCTTTACTAACTTAATGTGGTCAGCTCGTCCAGGGCTGCGAAAACACCAAGTGTTGCATAATGTAAAATCTTGCACATGTTAGTCCCTAGTGCTATGACAAGTATTCCAATGTCCATGTATCAGCTATGGTTTTTCATTCCATGCTTTTGCTACGGAGAGAAAGGTATCTCACTACAATTACAAATCACAACAGAGAAACATCTGTTTTCTTACAGATGATGGTGATGGTGACTTCTTTGTAATTACTTGTGGCTGCATGATGAGCGTACAAAGCTATACAAGTATCTGCTTCCTCATGTGTACAGTTCAGAGCTGGAACTTACTTTATATTAGTTTACGTAAATAGGATTTTTGTTCACCACTTTTCCATGTCCTGATGATATCAAAAACATATGCTATGAGATCAGGAATGATCTTCATTAAATCAGTAAGAATGCTATGAAATTAAGAATTATCCTCTTGACATCAATAATAAGATTACCCATATTTTTAAACGATTGTTAAGACAAGTCCTGGAATGTGTAGCCAAGTTAGTCTTAGTTCAGTTGTGGAAAAAATGAAAAAATTCTAGATAACCTGATAAAAGAAACTTTATACAAATCATTTATTGAAATATGATATCATTAACAAAAGGCAATATCGATTCATCAAAAGTAAATCTTGTCTTGCTAATCTGTTAACGTTTTACGATTGTATTACTTCTTATCTGGACGATTGGAATGGCAAGGATTTGGTGTACTTAGATTTTAAATTTTTTTAAATAAGATACCATACAAAAAATTAGCAAAGAAAATCACATTAGTAGTGGCTGGAGAAAGATCAGTAAATTGGACTATATGGAGGTTGAATGACAGAAAGCAGAAAACGTAGTTATTAACGGAGTCTAGTTAAACTGGACCGTTGTTACTATTGGAGTATCTCAGGGCTTAGTACTCGGATCTTTGCTCTTTCTTATTTACAGTAACCATTCAGTAGCATGTCGGAAGTAAAGGATATTGGAATAGTGGTGGATAAGTCACTCAAGTCATAGAAGCAGTGCTCTTTTGCTAGTAGTAAAGCTAATAAGAAGTTAAGACATGTATATAAATATATTATTTACAAGACATAAAGGGTAATTTTAGGGATAGAAGTGTTAAATTTATAAGGATAGGTTGAAATATCTTACTTTAAGGGTAAAACGTGAGTGAAAATTTACAAGATTATCCGGAAGATCGATAGGATAAAGGCCTCTGACTTTGTGTGGTATTCTGAAGACAGTAGAACAGGAGGATAAAAGTTTTGGAAAGATGGGTTAGACTCTAGTAAAATGGTTTTGTTTTATGTTATTTTTTAGCAGGGTGACTGGCCTATGGAATGAACTTCTGTCGGCACTAATGAAGGAGAGCACTATGCAAGAAGTTAAGAGAAGATTTCCTGAAAAATATAGAGTGGGATTAAAGTTTTGATTTTCTCGAGGTCAAGGATGGACAAGGATGAAATTATCCCCTGTTGTCCATATGTTATGTTTTAAATCTACACCATCAGATGGTAACACAAAAAAACTTAATTTATATTTAGCTTTACTATGATATAATACATTATTTTATCTTTCTCTAGATAAAATATTTTAATGACTAATATAGTTTATTTACTGCTGATCATTGCTTAAAACATATATAATATGTAGTTTTCACTTGATTTTTATTATTTCTTCGAATTCGCCTTTTATAACAAAGTTTGTTTCAAAAAAAGCCCTTATATCAACAATTGATTACTTATCAGTATCTTTACACCTCTTGTATTAGCAATTTTAAATTTCACAAAGTAGCAGAAGATTCACAATATCTGTGAAGTCCAACGAAACCATTTTAGCGAAAGCAGGTGATGAAATATGTTGATTGGAAACAAATTCACAACCATTTTTTTTATTTCCATTACTATACTTGTTTCAGAAGTTACTTGTATTCCATTGCGATGGCGAAATATGATAAAAATATTGCTGTGGACAAAAAATATGTTAACGAAATGATTAGTGAAGCAAAATCAATTACTTTTATAGTAATATTTAACAAATAAAAATATATATTTGTACGAACAACTTTTTTTTTTTTGCTCTTGAGTTTGATTTTAATACTCATAAACACCAAATTTATTATTTTTCTTACTGTCAAGTTATTCTTCATTGTGTAATAAAATTGATAGTAACATAACAATTATATTTTCTCTTTTTATTTAACATAATGTAACGCTTTGGAACAACATGGGACCTATTGGTCCATCTTGGCTATACCATCTTTAAACTAAACTAAAATTATTAATAAATAAATTGTAAAAAATCTTAAAGGCAGCCCTTATCATTCATATATTTATCAAGCTTTCTCTTAACATCACTTAAATTTGCTGCCTCCACAACATCCGAAGTCAACCCATTCCCAAAGCCAACCAGTCTATGAGAAAAATAAAACTGCCTTAGCTGTAGATGGCTTCTTTCCTGCCAAAATGTTCCCTAGTCCTGTCATTCTCACTGTTAAGTATGAAAAAAGATGATGCATCAACACTATCAGTTCCCTTTACAATTTTAAACACCTCAATCAGAAAACAATTAAATTAGGATCTCAATGCAAAAAGTAAAAAAAAAAAATATATATATATTTTTAAACATTGATGTTTTATTGCGCAAAAGAAGCTCGAAATTGTATCTAGAATTATTGAGGGCAGAGACAGATTTGTACTGACATCTGCTGGTGATCTGTGGGATCATTGATGAAAAATAAAATCATTTACCCATGTGTGTTGAACATGACAGACTATGGCGCCGTCAATCAGGTAATCTTGGTTTTAATAATAATAGGGTAATGCAAACAAACAACACCATTTTTGTAAACTTCTGAATGACCTTTATAGTTGTTTATATTTCATTTGTCGTAATTGTAGACATTAATTAAATTTTGAAATGAGTTTAGGAGTTACATAATCCTAAGCTTTACTGGTAATTTAACTTAATAGTAAAACTACTAGCAGTACTACTACTAGTTCTTTATAACTACAACTAGTAATCATTGCTAGTACTAGTAATACTAATAGTAATATACTCTTACTAGTTGTATAACTACTGCTAGTGTTGTTGGTTAAGGAAGAATGTTTGTTCTTGTTTTATATTGATATTCATTTGATAATAAGTTTAATAGGTTAACGTTTCCCAACTAAACCTTTTGAGGGTAGTGATGTTACTTGTATTAGCAAATTTAGGTGCATAAATGTTATGATATGTAAGCTGTTTATCTTCATCATCAGTTCATTTTACCCTATTAGGATTTCTACAAATAGTGTACTACTGTTTATATTTAGATATAACTCATTATCTTATTCCACTATTATAAGTTTATGAGTGAAAAGTATATAAAGAATTTATCTTTTAGTCTCATTGTACTATAACTTACAAAAATAGTTTTATTCTATTCAGACATAGACATGTGAAAGTGGAATTAAATATTGATAACGTGCGAAGCAAATAATTTAGAAATTAAATGTAAAGGGACATTTCCTTTTAATTCTGTGTAGTTTGTATACAGCTGTAAAATAACTTTTCTTAACTTTTGATGAGAGAGGAGAGTGTGCTACCAAACTATTAAAGAATGAATATAACAACTTTAAGGATTTGGATTTGACATATTTTGTTAACCTTTCCAAGAAATCTTATGCTGTAGAATTTAGAAAAGGCCATTTTTAACCAAGTTTTGTGTGGTTGAACATATTCCTTAAGTCTTAAATATACAATATGATATGATTGCCATTAATGTCATCACATAGGAATATTTGCAAATTGAAAATATTTAACATAAATACTGAAATGTTAAATAATTGAGAAGTATGGTATTGACCCAAGTTTAAAAGCAAAACCAGTTTACTGTGATCAGGATTTAACCCTGGTATTTGCATAACTTTCTAAAGTTTCAACTAAGTGAAAACTGATTTGTAGTAAAGAAAGATTTACAAAGCCTTGATTTATGAATTTGTAAAGATTTTTTGTTGTTGTTAAATCAAATATGATGTACATTTTTTGTCTAAAGAAAAACACATGGAAAGTATTATTGTAGGGTTAGAAATGGAATCTTGAACCTCAGATTTAACTGTCTTGTTTTGTAGAAGTAAAGTAAAAAAAGAAAAAAGGCTTTGTAAGAGAATGTAATAGGTGATAGTAATTAGACATTTTTCAGACTGGGTGAATGGGAATTGTGTTAGGATCTTTGACAGATTATGAACAAAAAAAAGATCCTAACACAATTCCCATTGACATTAAAAAAAAAAAGTCATATTGTTGTACTAAATACATTTTTCCCATATCTGACCACTTTGATAAACATACAAAATATTATGTGCAATGTTTGTCATAAAAGCTTGTTAAACAGTTAGATATAATTATGTAGCTGGTAGATGTTTGTTTGTAGCTGAATTTAGAATATCACAATTTATCCTTGAATATTTACTCAAGCTACTACTATACCTTGTTATCATTAAATTTTTGTAGTATATTATGATATTTTTGTTGTAGGGGTGGTCCCAAAACATTCAGCATTATTCAGGTGTACGTAGTAGTGAAAAGTTATATGGTACATCCTGTTTGCACACTGAGAAAGTGTTTTTGTTGTAGGGGGCAATAGTGTCACAGTACAGTGAGTAGATGTTTCCATGTGTATCACATTGTCTTTGTTTTTCCTGTCAAATATTATTAGGCTTCTGTGTTAAGAAGGAAAAGCCATTGTTTTGTACAAGCTTGTTTTTGTATTCAAATTTGTTTACTATATTTATATTTAGTTGATATAATGATTGAGCAATTTGTCTCTACTAGCAGTTACTGTTAGTCAAGTTGTTTCAGGTTAGTGTTTTCTGTTGTTTCAGACTTAGTTTATGTCAAAGAAAGCTTTTCTCAGTAATGACTTTATATTCACTTTAGGAAATTTATACTTTTTTATATTTCGTCGTTATTTTGAATCTTTCTGTTTATTTAAGTTGAAATCAGTAAAAATAATAGTCATTGCTCATTCAGTATTCTTCTTGTTTTGGAGTACTCTTAACAATGAAGAGAGTGTTGAGGATTTGTGAAAAACTGTATTGTAATTTTTAAAACTTCATTTTAACTTTGACTTAATATTCCATTTTGTGCAAATCTCTTGTAAATGAAATAAAATGTTACATAAAGATAATATTGATGTTGAATGTTCTATACATTTAGAGCATTAGTTGACATAAAATATTAAGCTGAAAATTAAATTGATTAAAATCACAGTATTATAGTATTTTGAATATGGTAACTTGTGTAACAGATAGTAGCTATTTGGAAATGTGTTACAGTGACAAGAAGATGTCAGAAAGATGTGTAAAAGATGATAATTGTCCAGAAACGTATGATAGGGGAAAAAAATGTCAAAGATGTGTAACAAAAAAAAGTAATTATCTGGAAATGTTTGACATTGAGAAGAAGAACTACTCATTTCAAAGTTTTTAATTATACTTTTAACACTCAGAATTTTTTTTTATAATGTTATTTTCTATTAAAACTGTTACATCTAAGTTATATAACTTTATAATGTTTGTGACTTTCTAACCAAAGTTATAGAATCTTGCTGTTTAAGTGGATTTTTGATCTAAGTTATAGAATCTTGCTGTTTGAGTGGATTTCTGATCTAAGTTATAGAATCTTGTTTGCAGACTTTGATAAGATTTTTTATCCTAGTTCACTAAACATCTTAGGTTAATTTCTCTTGAAAAGAACTTGTCAATAATTTTCATTTTAGTAAGGTTACACAGTACATTGAATTTATAGTAGAACTCTAAAAGCCACTAACATGATATAGATGTTCCACAATTACACAGGAAGTGGATGTTTTGCTGATAGGAGGGATCTTGAAATCTGTTGAATAGAGAGATCTAGTTTGGTGACACATTTCATTGTATTTTGCTGCTATATAGGAAGACATTACTTATTCATTCATGTTTACAACTACACATTTCTGAAGGCAACTGAGTGGTGAGTAACTAAGTGTACAGATCTATGTGTGCTGTCTAAATACGTGGACAAACCCTGAAGTGGTGTCTAACTAAGTGTACAAACATTTAAGAGGTGTCTAGCTAAGAGGGCAGGTCTTTCAATGGTGTTTAGCTAAGTATAAAGGTTTTCGAGTATGTCTATGAAAGTGGACAGATTTTTGAGTGGTGTTTAACTTAGTGGACAGATCTTTGAATGACATCTAGCTAATAGGTAAGGTCTTTGGGTGGTGTCTAGATAAGTGGACAGATCTTTGAATGATGTCCGCCTAAGTTGACATGTACTCGGGTGGTGTTCAAGTGGACAGGTCTTTAAGTGGGGTCTAACAAAGTGGACAGGTCTTTAAGTGGTGTCTAATTAAGTGGACAGGTCTTTAAGTGGTGTCTAATTAAGTGGACAGGTCTTTAAGTGGTGCCTAGCTAAGTGGACAGGTAATCAAAAGATGTCTAATTGGACAGGTCTTTAAGTGGGGCCTAGCTAAGTGGACAGGTAATCAAAAGATGTCTAATTGGACAGGTCTTTGAATGATGTCTAGCTAAGTGGATAGATTTTCCTGTGGTGTCCAGCTAAGTGGACAGGTAATCAAAAGATGTCTAATTGGACAGGTCTTTGAATGATGTCTAGTTAAGTGGATAGATTTTCCTGTGGTGCCTAGCTAAGTGGACAGATCTATGAGTGGTGTTTAGCTAAGTAGACAGATCTATGAGTGGTGTTTAGCTAAGTAGACAGATCTATGAGTGGTGTTTAGCTAAGTAGACAGATCTATGAGTGGTGTTTAGCTAAGTAGACAGATCTATGAGTGGTGTTTAGCTAAGTAGACAAGTCTTCAAGTAGTGTCTAACTAAGTGGACAGGTCTTCAAGTGGTGTCTAACTAAGTGGACAGGTCTTTAAGTGGTGTCTAACTAAGTGGACAGGTCTTTAAGTGGTGTTTAGCTAAGTAGACAAGTCTTCAAGTAGTGTCTAACTAAGTGGACTTTTTAATAAAGATTTACTAAAGACAAATTTGTTCAAAACAGGACATTGTGATAAAGGCTTATCACACATAAACTTAAAACAAGACTTTTGATAATGGTTTAATCAAACAAGAAATTCTGGTAAAGGAATACCAAACACAAACTTGTTCAAAACAGCACTTTTGATAAAGGTTTGTGAAAGATGAACTTATTCAAAATAGGAAGGACTTTTGGTAAAGGTTTGTGAAAGATGAACTTGTTCGAAACAGGACTTTTGATAAAGGTTTGTGAAAGATGAACTTGTTCGAAACAGGACTTTTGATAAAGGTTTGTGAAAGATGAACTTGTTCGAAACAGGACTTTTGATAAAGGTTTGTGAAAGATGAACTTGTTCGAAACAGGACTTTTGATAAAGGTTTGTGAAAGATGAACTTGTTTGAAACAGGACTTTTGATAAAGATTAATCCAACAGAATTACTACATACAAACTTGGTCAAAACAGGACATTTGATAAAGAATTACAACACACGAACTTGGTCAAAATAGGACATTTGATAAAGAATTACCAAGGACAAACATGTTCAAAATAGGACATATGATAAAAGATTAATCAAACAGGACATTTTGATAAAGGATTACCAAATGCAATCTTGGTTAAAACAGGACTTTTTATAAAGATTTACCAAAGATGAACTTATTCAGAACAGGACTTTTGATAAAGATAAATCAAACAGGACATTCTGATATAGGATTGCTACATAAACTATACAAACTTTTTCAAAAGAGGAATTTTGATAAAGATTTACCACAGACAAACTTGTTAAAACAGGATTTTTTATAAAGGATGAATCAAATAAGACATTGTAATAAAGAATTACCAAAGACAAGCTTGGACAAATAAGTAATTACTAATATTATAGAAATCAAGTGTTAGGGCATAAGTATGTAATAAAAATAGTTTTAATTGTGTTTTATGTGCAACTTTATCAAAAAGTTTACTGTAAATACTGGTGATTATAATTTTTATGTCTTGAGAAATGTTAATTGTAAGTTTACTGTTATAAATATTGGTTTTATACATTTACTGTTATAAGTATTTTATAATGTTTTTACAATGTTTAAGTTTTTATGAAGCCCTGTGTTTGTAGTTCTCTAGAATGGTTTAGTCCAAACTTAGTGGGTACAGCTTAGTCATGTATTCAAATAGATGTGAAATATAAGCATTAGTCTCCTACATGTACTGATTTTTAGGTGTTTGTCATCAATTCTGTCATCATGTGGGTTAAGCTATGACAGACGTCTCAATCCCATACTTTTTCGTCTTTTTTAAGTCTAATCAAACCAGAAGAAAGGAAATTGAAGTAGCTTGTACAGTTTATTGTTGTAGATGGTTGTTGGACAATGCAGATTTGTTCTTGCAAGTTTCATCTTCATTCCTTTCAGAGAAACCTACTCATACTGTCAAAAATAAACATTCATGTTTGAAAACATAATTGTGCATTATAGCTTTCATTTAACATGAGAAATTTTTCCATGTTTTTCAACAGTAAGGAAGAACTAATGCGAAACTCAGAACCACTGGTTTGGAGTCTCACAGGTGATGAGTCACTGGATGATGATGATTCCACCAGGTGGGGTGATTTTCTTGTGTTAATGTATTCAAATATTTGACATTTGCTAAATTATTTGTATATTTAAAACTCTCCTTATATTTTTTGTGCTCGGTATACACAAAATGTAATGTAATATTGAAAGATATATGTTAACTAGTGTAACTAAATACAACATGTTTTAGTGTTGAAGGATACATGTTAAGTAGTGTAACTAAATACAAGATATTTTAGTGTTGAAGGATACATGTTAACTAGTGTAACTAAATACAACACGTTTTAGTGTTGAAGGATATATATTAACTAGTATAACTAAATACAAGATATTTTAGTGTTGAAGGATATATGTTAACTAGTGTAACTAAATACAACATGTTTTAGTGTTGAAGGATACATGTTAACTAGTGTAACTAAATACAACACGTTTTAGTGTTGAAGGATATATATTAACTAGTATAACTAAATACAAGATATTTTAGTGTTGAAGGATATTTGTTAAATAGTGTAACTAAATACAACATGTTTTAGTGTTGAAGGATACATGTTAAGTAGTGCAACTAAATACAACGTTTTAGTGTTGAAGGGTACATGTTAACTAGTGCAACTAAATACAACATGTTTTAGTGTTGAAGGATACATGTTAACTAGTATAATTTAGTACAACATATTTTAGTGTTGAAGGATACATGTTGATTAATGTAACTGAATACAACATGTTTGTTGAAGGATACATGTTAACTAATATAATTTAGTACAACATATTTTAGTATTATACATTATACACCATCAAGATGTACTGAAAAATCAATGTATCACATGTTTAAAATTTTGATATTCTTGTATTTCACAGTTTAACATTTTCTAAGTGTTTAATTGCATACAAGTTTGATTAATATGTCCAGTACGTGTGTATGTACTCATAAAGGTTTTCTCTTTTCTTTGCAGACTATGTGAGAGGATATGGGTGTCTGTCAATGGAAAAGTCTTCAATGCTGTGATAGTAACAATGGTTTTTGTTGAGGGTTTAGTAGTATTTTCAGAATTGCTCATTGACTTTGAAATTGTTCAAGGTATATTCATAACTGTAAATATTATGTACTGGAAATACATTTTACTGTATTTCTTCAGACTTGTTAAATTTTCCTTTCTAAATATTTTATTGTATGGTACAGTGTGGAAAAAAAATTGAATCAAAGTGGAGAGGAAGGTTAATAAACATTTGTAAAATAACTTTTGAAATGATATTTAACATACTGAATATCCTATATGATAAATCTTACCTCAAAGAACTCTGTGTTGGAAGATTTAAACTACATTAAGTGTACAGGTTCATTACATTACCTAAAGGAATAATTATAAATTATCTAATCTTTTTGTTTCTTAATAATGTATATTAGACCACTGAAACACAACTTATTCAAACAATACTTCTTTCTTTGTTAATAATGTATATTAGACCACTGAAACACAACTTATTCAAACAATACTTCTCTCTTTGTTAATAATGTATATTAGACCACTGAAACACAACTTATTCAAACAATACTTCCTTCTTTCTTAATAATGTATATTAGACCACTGAAACACAACATATTCCAACATTATTACTTCTTTCTTGTTTGTTAATAATGTATATTAGACCACTGAAACATAACATATTCCAACAATACTTCCTTCTTGTTTCTTAATAATGTATATTAGACCACTGAAACACAACATATTCCAAGAATTCTTTCTTCTTTGCTAATAATGTATGTTAGACCACTGAAACACAACATATTCCAACAATACTTTCTTCTTTGTTAATAATGTATATTAGACCACTGAAACACAACATATTCCAACAATATTTCTTTATTGTTTGTTAATAATGTATATTAGACCACTGAAACACAACATATTCCAACAATATTTCTTTATTGTTTGTTAATAATGTATATTAGACC
>NW_013667475.1:194536-204679 GCF_000517525.1 Limulus polyphemus
CCACTGAAACATAACTTATTCCAACAATACTTCCTTCTTTGTTAATAATGTATATTAGACCACTGAAACATAACATATTCCAACAATACTTCCTTCTTTGTTAATAATGTATATTAGACCACTGAAACACAACTTATTCCAACAATACTTCCTTCTTTGTTAATAATGTATATTAGACCACTGAAACACAACATATTCCAACAATATTTCTTTCTTGTTTGTTAATAATGTATGTTAGACCACTGAAACACAACATATTCCAACAATATTTCTTTCTTGTTTGTTAATAATGTATGTTAGACCACTGAAACACAACATATTCCAACAATATTTCTTTCTTGTTTGTTAATAATGTATGTTAGACCACTGAAACACAACATATTCCAACATTGGTCTAACATACATTATTAACAAACAATAAAGAAATGGAATATGTTGTGTTTCAGTAACAATATTTCTTTATTGTTTGTTAATAATGTATATTAGACCACTGAAACACAACATATTCCAACATTTTTACTTCCATCTTGTTTGTTAATAATATATATTAAACTACTGAAACACAACATGCTCCAACATTACATTTATTTTACAGGATTATTGTTATTACATCTGAAATGGTACTTCATTGTGATGTTTTAATTTCTTTGGTTGTGTAGATCCACATTGGAAAACAATTAGAAACTGTTCTGCCAACGTGCCTGCTCTAATCTTCCCTTCATCAGAAGCTGTTAGCCCTAATCTGAGAAACACAAAGGATGTTCTATCTTATATTAGTATAGTTATACTAATTATCTTTGTCTTTGAGGTATGACTATATCATTTTTATTTGTCTTTTAAATTTAAGGTTTAGTTACTTGTTTAGATCATGGTGTAATTACATCTATGTTTGACTTAGTTACTTGTTTAGGTCATGGTGTAATTACATTTATGTTTGACTTAGTTACTTGTTTAGGTCATGGTGTAATTACATCTATGTTTGACTTAGTTACTTGTTTAGGTCATGGTGTAATTACATCTATATTTGACTTAGTTACTTGTTTAGGTCATGGTGTAATTACATCTGTGCTTGACTTAGTTACTTGTTTCATTGGTTTTTTTGTCTTTTAGGTACAGTATCAGATCATTTGGTGAAATTGAGTTTTTAATATAATTCACCTAATATTTAAATGTGAAAGGCAACCTTCGAATATGCGAGAGTTTCATTTTTGATTACCTGTATAACTGAGTGTTGACTGGTTTCTAAAGATACAATTAGTGATGGGCATGGTGGAAAGCTTGAGCAATTCTGAAGTGTTTTATCAATTTAAACCTAGGTTTTGTGTGATCTGTACTTAATCCTTATAGTTCTTTTCTATATTTGGGAATTTTCAGATAAATTAAGATAAAAACATTTTTGTAACATAAACTAAGTACCATTGGTATTATATCAAAAATGAATGTAATGCTTTTCTCTAATGTTATAACCCATATTTCATATTGATGTTATTATAATATGTTTGATACTTGTATGTTGTTGACTTACATGGTTGTAAAAATACATTACTTTTATTTATTTATTGGTATTTATATTCTTACTTTTTTTCTTTTCTTTTAAATATTCTCTTGAGCAATCTAATTACTTACCTGTGTTCTGTAAACATATAGAATTATTAATTTGTTTTTTACAGATTGGTTGTAGATTAGCTGTAGGAAGAGCAAAATACCTTATTCAAGGAATAGAGGTAAAAGTCTCAGTTTTTTTTTACTGAGTTATTTTTATGTCAGTGGAATTAGGTAAAAGTCTCAGTTTTTTTTTTACTGAGTTACTGTTATGTCAGTGGAATTAGGTAAAAGTCTCAGTTTTTTTTTACTGAGTTATTTTTATATCAGTGGAATTAGGTAAAAGTCTCAGTTTTTTTTTTACTGAGTTACTGTTATGTCAGTGGAATTAGGTAAAAGTCTCAGTTTGTTTTTACTGAGTTACTGTTATGCTAGTTGAATCAGGTAAAAGTTTCAGTTTGTTTTTACTGAGTTACTGTTATGCTAGTTGAATCAGGTAAAAGTTTCAGTTTTTTTTACTGAGTTACTGTTATGTCAGTGGAATTTTCTGCTTTCCTAACCAGTTAATCTTGCTGTTGGTTGAAAGAACATCTTTGTGTCTGAGTTTTCAGCTTAGTTTCAGTAGTTTTTAAAATTTTATAAACACAAACTAGAAAATTTAAAGCATTTTATAACTTGCTAGCAAATTTAATTAAAAAACATGCAACAAGATTCAAACCATGGACCCTTGGATCCACACAGTCTGACATACTAACCATTGGGCCATGCCCAGCCCCAGATCAGGCTGTAGATATTTTCAGACATTCAATCAAAGTTACTCAAGTGTTATCTGTGCTAGCTATCCCTAATTTTTACAGATATACGAGAGGGAAGACAGTTAGTCAACAGCACCCACCACCAGCTCTTTGGCTACTCTAATCAAATAGTGGGATTTGACCATTCCTCACAGCCCCAGAATGAAGAGTGCATTTTTTAAATTTTGAAGTCTCTTAGTTGAGGTTTGGTCTGGTTTGTTTTTGTTGCAGTAGGTTTGTGGTGGCAAGTGTTAGTTTC
Organism: Limulus polyphemus; assembly: GCF_000517525.1. NCBI lineage: Eukaryota > Metazoa > Arthropoda > Merostomata > Xiphosura > Limulidae > Limulus > Limulus polyphemus. The sequence continues at coordinate 197,132 of NW_013667475.1, forward strand.
CTTAAAAACAAACCAGACCAAACCTCAACTAAGAGACTTGCAGTAGGTTTGTGGTGGCAAGTGTTAGTTTCCTTAAATTACTTGTACTTGCCAGCATTTTAGTCATTTTTTAGTATTTCTTGCAATGTCTGGGGGATTTTTATGTCTCTAATGTGTGTAGAATATAGGAAGTGTCTAGAGTTACTTTCCTAATTAGTCAACTTGAAGTTTGACTTTTATTTTATCAAAAGAAATATGTCTAAAATCTGAAACTTAAAGCAGTTATTGCTTTTACTTTGCAATTTTATAAGATCTAGTAATCTTTAACTTCTCTGTTTACCATGAGTAGCCAATTCAAGAAATGGGCTTAAGTTTTAACTCTTTAAATCCATAATTTTTTGTTAGTTCTGCCTGAATTATTTTCACGATTTCCTAATAATTATTTCTATAACTTATAAAATTTCAAATTTCTTAATTTTGTGGTTTGGATTAGTTTTAGAGACATAAGTGTTATTAGACACTGTCACCGTCCTACGATTATTTTCAGCCGGATGCTGGGAGTGTTCGCTCAGGTTTAATATACGTAATACGTTATCTGAGAGATTAGTTTTTCTACTTTTTAGAGGCATCTGTCCTACCGTCAAAATTAGTTCCATCGTTATAAAAATGAAAAGAGAAGAATATAGACTTTTGTGCCATGAAAGAAAGCACCTATTGAGGTTGTTGAAATATGAAGGATGAATATACCTTTTAACTGTATCATAGTGCAGGTGATAACAACAATGATATATGCTCTATTTTTTATAAGGAACAATATTCTTGTGTATCTTTGTGAAAGCAAAAGTTGGAGAAAAGTGTACCTAATGAGTACTTTTAAACCCATTTTCTTAGTGATAGCTGTTCATCAGAGACAATAAACTTTCAAGTATGTTGTAGCTTTGTGTAGAGTTTGCAAACTAAATCAACAATGATGGTGACCTTGACCCCATTCCTAAAGGTCAATTTCAAGTTTTAAATAATTAAAAAAAAAACAAGTTCCACTTTATATTGCATCGTTTAGACTCAGTTCCTAGCTTTGAAGTACAAGTTCTATTTATAAAGGCATTGTTTAGGCTCAGTTCTTAACTTTGAAGTACAAGTTCTATTTATAAAGGCATTGTTTAAACTCGGTTCCTAGCTTTGAAGTACAAATTCTATTTGTAAAGACATTGTTTAAACTCAGTTCCTAGCTTTGAAGTACAAGTTCTACTTATAAAGACATTGTTTAAACTCAGTTTCCAGCTTTGAAGTACAAGTTCTTATAAAGGCATTTGACTCAGTTCCTAGCTTTGAAGTACAAGTTCTTATAAAGGCATTTGACTCAGTTCCTAGCTTTAAAGCATTCAAATCAGCAGTTTCAACTGTATAAAAAGTCATTATTTTGACTCGGTTCCTAGCTTTAAAGCACTCATTTCAAGAGTTTCCACTGTATCAGAAATAATTGTTTTCATTCAGTTCCTACCTATAAAGCACTCGAGTCAACAAACTTCCATTGTATAAAAATGCATTGTTTTGATCCAGTTCCCAGATTTAAAGCACTCCATTCAACAGTTCCACTCTATAAAAAGTCATTGTTTTGATCCAGTTCCCAGATTTAAAGCACTCAATTCAACAGTTCCACTGTATAAAAAGTCATTGTTTTGATCCAGTTCCCAGCTTTAAAGCACTCCATTCAACAGTTCCACTCTTTAAAAAGTCTTTGTTCAGAATCATTTCTCTTAGTTCCATTTTCAGAGATATAAGTACATTAGATTTGTAATAACTTCTTAATTGTTCTTAATTTACAAAACAAACGAACATTTATGCCTGTATTGTTGTACTGATACCACTTGAAGAATGTGTTAGAAGACTTTGAAAAATTAAATTGTAGATAATTGTCCGTATTCATTTAAATAATGTATTTACTTTCTGGATTTCAAGTTAGCTTAAAAATTAACCTTTTAGGTGAAACAGCCACTTAAAAGTTTTTTTCTGCTCCCAGCTGACTGTACTAGCCATTATTAATCAGGGGTTAAAAAAAAGCTTGATGTTTTGATCAGTAACTTTGAATTTGCTTTTTTTTAGTTTTCATTTATTTTTTAGAACTGTATCTGCTAGAAAATATTTGGTGGTTAAAATAGACGTAATTGTTTTTCAGAAACATTTTTTTGTGCATTCCACAAAACGTGTTTTAAGGAACACAATTGTAGTGTTTATATGTATTATTAATAGTTTTCCATTTCCCTTGTTTAATGTAAACATATTCCTCGTTAACAACTTCTCCAGTTTATAATGATATGTTTTAGATATGTGATGCTGCTGTTGTTCTTGTGGCATTTGGACTTGATATTGCATTTCTAACAACTCCCTCAAAGAAAGGAGCTGGTAAAGAGGCTGCAGTATTAATTATTCTGCTCAGACTTTGGAGGATCAAAAGAGTCTTGCAAAGTAAGTTAGTTGATTTTTCAGATAAAATATATATAAGAATCTGAGTGTATCAACTACAGAGTAAGTTAGTAGAACACACTGATTTGGTAAATGATGTAAAAGGATAAAACCCTAAAGCTCTTTGTGGGTAGAGATGTGAAAATCACTAGGATTATATTATTATTTTTAAAGTGGTACATCTAAGTAGTATTTTGAGAGAGCTCTGTGGTATAGTTTGCTGTTGCTTTATTGATGTTTTGTTAGTTTCCATAAATGTTTTGTTAGTTTTGTGAGTGCTGTGCATGTGGACTTGATATAAACTACAGTTTTGATATTAATATGTACTGAAAAGCAATATTTTTTAATAAGAGTAACTCCTTAATAGCTAATTGAATAGCTTCTTGAATATTTAGGTGTAATAGACAAAACCAGGGTGGAAATGGGCCATTTTCTGTCTATATGTGAGAGAGAAAAAGCCCAAGCTGAACAAAAAGTGGATATATTGATATTGAAGGTAGAAGATCTAGAAGTAAGTACACAAAGTGGATATATTGATATTGAAGGTAGAAGATCTAGAAGTAAGTACACAAAGTGGATATATTGATATTGAAGTTAGAAGATGTAGAAGTAAGTACACAAAGTGGATATATTGATATTGAAGTTAGAAGATGTGGAAGTAAGTACACAAAGTGGGTATATTGATATTGAAGGTAGAAGATGTAGAAGTAAGTACATAAAGTGGGTATATTGATATTGAAGTTAGAAGATGTGGAAGTAAGTACACAAAGTGGATATATTGATATTGAAGGTTGAAGATGTAGAAGTAAGTACACCATCTTCTAACTTCGATATCAATATATCCACTTTGTGTACTTACTTCTACATCTTCTACCTTCAATATCAATATATCCACTTTGTGTACTTACTTCTACATCTTCTAACTTCGATATCAATATATCCACTTTGTGTACTTACTTCTACATCTTCAACCTTCAATATCAATATATCCACTTTGTGTACTTACTTCTACATCTTCTACCTTCAATATCAATATATTCACTTTGTGTACTTACTTCTAGATCTTCTACCTTCAATATCAATATATCCACTTTTAGAAGTAAGTACATAAAGTGGATATATTGATATTGAAAGTAGAAGATGTAGAAGTAAGTATAAACAATAAATGAATTCAAAACATTTTGGACTGAAATTAGATTGATTTCATAACTGAAACTAATGAAATACTTATATCCATGTTAGTTAAGCAAATATTTTATTATTTTTTACTGTTTTTTTTCTGTCAATTTAAATTGAAAAGGATAAAACTATCTGTTCAGAATTTGATAAATCACAGTATGTATTTTTCCATCACCTTGTAACACATATGAACTTGTCATTAATTAAAATACATAGTATGGAAATAAAATGATAAGACCACTTATATTAACAATGTTTGTTACCTGTCACATCCATGATTCGTACTATAAATAAATCTTTCCCAATCCAGTGTAAGAAGCTTGAAAACTAAACGGCAGTTTCACCCAGGAAAAAAAACTGTCAAATTTTAAACATCTTTGAGAAGGGTAGAAAATTAAATAACCTGGAAATTTTAGAAATAAATATAAAAACGACTTCAGACAAAGCTCTAAAAGATCAGATCAACTTCGGCTCCTCCCCACTTGTGTCGGTGTAAAGGTTACTACCAATTAATTGGTTAAACATGTATGTACCTGTTCACAAGCTAGTTCATTCTGTACTTGATGATGTATTTACTGGTGAAACCGTGGTCGTAATGAAATATTTGGGAGACTTACAGTTGTATTTGTTTTCTTCACTCTGGATTATAAAATTGATTTGGTGTTTGAATACTCTCACTTCTTAGTAATATATATATATACATTTGTCTCTACTCTGAAGTTTTATATTTTGTGAATTAATTACGACTTTATGTTTTGCTTTTTATAAACATAAAATGTGTTATAAATGTAATTAATTTGGTCACTTCATTTTATCTATTTAACCATCTGCCCCTCTCTCTCTCTGTTGAGATGTTTTAATAAACAGGGCAGCCCAGAAAATATCTTAAGGCGTCTTCTGAGATCTTTTAATTACCTATCTGTCTGTCTGTCTACCTGCCTGCCTGTCTGTAAAAGTAAATTATAATGAATACTTTATAATTAATACTTAATGTTAGTGCCCTTTCTTCATCATACTGTAAACCCCAAACATGTGTAAAAAGAAACTTCAATTCTAATGTTATTTTCTTTGTTTTGTGACCTTCTATAATGTACAAATCATTTATTCATAAATCTATTTTAATATTGTTTGTGTTTATATAATATCATACACCAGTTGTCATATCTTACATCTGTTGTCCACATTAAAGCACGAGGTTGCTTATCTAAAGGAGAAACTCAAGAAGTCTGAGAAAGAATCCTTGTGTGCTAAAAGACAGCGTAAAAAAGAGGGATATTCAGGTATACAACAAAAACATCCAAAGATAACAGTAGGTGTAGAAACAAGTCCAGCTCGTCATCCATGCACAGGGACTCAGACAGCCAGAGCAATCTGTGAAGGTTTCATTCTAGATGAAAAAGGTAAATTTGTTGTGTGAAATCAGAAATCCTAAAGACAGTAAAAATGTCTTCTGAGATCTTTTAATAAACACAGTAGTCCAGATAATAGTTAATGAATATATTTGAAAGTAAGTAATAAACAGTTCTGACCAGTTAAGAAATGTCTACTAAAATATTGTAATGAACAGTTCATTTTAGGAGAGAGAGAATTATTTGAAAGTGTAACTTTGACATTAAAGTACCAAAAGAAACAATTGTTTTTACTGTGTAACTTTACAAAATGTTTTTCTCATTCAAAATTGATTAATTACTCCAGCTACCAAAAGGAAGGTGATGGACATAACAACATTTGCTGAAATAACAGCAACTCGTATTATAGCCAAAGCTCTCTGTGTAGCATCACCCGATTCTGGTCAATATGTGAGGTTTCTAGCCACTAAAGATGCTGTGGGAATTAGTGGAACAACCCTATGTCGCAGGATTGATGGAAGTTTTGAGAGCGGCTATGGTTCTAATACTAGTGGAATGACCTTGGATAAAACAACTAACTGTATTCCTTCAGTGGGAATAAGACGAACTGTGAAATGTCCAGAAAGTAGCCCAGAGAGTGGCTATGGTTCAAGTAGCTCTGCCCGCAACACTGTTGCTACTAGTGTTAGTCCTTTGGATATTGAAATGGAGACAACTAGCGTATCAACTGGAAGCACCAAGCAAACAGACACAGTCTTCCTTTTTCCTGACTCAGCAAACCAATGCCGAAAAGCTGAACGTGGAGTGGAGATGGACATCTTGGAGGAACTTTCTGAAATTGAAAGGATCAAACAGGTTGAGTTTGACCCCAATAAACAGGATGAGGTAATTTGGCCTAGTTAAGTTATTTAATTAGTTTACACTATGAAGAGTCCTGAGTATTTGAAACCTCGATAATAACAGAAATTTTTCTTTCACTCTTCTTTACTCTTGAATTTATTTTCTTTTGTGTTTTGGATCTTACATTTAGATCAGGATTTGTGACACAGTATAGAAGTTTTAAGTTAAATGGGTAAATTTAAGTTGTATTAACAGTTGTTCTTAAATACTATTAAATGGTATCAAAGGCCTGTGATTTAATAATTATATGATTGTTTGGATCTTCATCTGAAACTTTATAAATAAGACTGGAATGGCTGATATAGCTATATGTATTTAACTGATATGTTAGTTATACAGAGGGTGAGTACATTATGTTAAATTGACTGAATATGCAAATGGCAAGTCATGACAACCACAGCTGATGTAGAGTTTGAGTGGAATGGCATGCATCAGAACTACAGTTTAACATTTGGTGTTTCATAAGTAGTGTGATGGGTACATAATGAAAAATATATTTCAGCCATTGTAAGCAAAGTGTGGCAGTTTGTAATAGGTAGGAATTCACAAACACAAAGGTCAATGGCAAAAACTGTTCCTATGTTCCAGGCAACAACACACAACATAAGAAAGAAGGGTCGCCATGCAGAAAATTCACAAAATTTACATGTACTCTGGTTGCTTCCATAACACATCCAGGAATGGAAGATCAGCCATAGAAAAATGTATGAACAGTACCTATCTGGGAAAAAAATTGTAGTACTTGTATATTTAAAACTGTGACAAGTCTTTTTACTTGCTATCTAAACACTGCCTAGTATAGTAAGCTTTAAGTTGGTTGATTTCTTGGCATACAGTTTTTTCCAGCCTGTACTGTAAAAATGTAAACATATTAATAATTTTAATGAATTTGTTCTACATTATTGACAATTTCTTGCCTAAACGCTTATAATATTTTTATAAGTATAAAGTTCTTAATTATTTTTGAAGTTTTTCATACAGTGATTACGGAACTAAAAAAAATCCAAATCACCTGTAAAATTTTTTACTTTTAATATTTCTTACAATACTTATTTCCATGTTATGAATCATTTACGTCTCTGCAAAGAGGTTATCTGGTATCATCACAAGTTTTCTTGCTAAATAGTAAACATTGATTGTACTGTCATTGTTTTTCTAGGATCAAAGTTCATTTGTTTTCACTGAATTATATATTATTCCTCTCACTCCGTGACAAGAATCTATTCTAGTTTTATCACAGGAAATATGAGGATAATTATTTTCCACAAATAATTACTATTTAGTTTTATAGAGTACTCTAGTGAAAGTTAGTAGGGAGAAACAGAACAATTTTTCAGCTAGTTACTGATTTCATACATGTTGCATATATGATACATTTTTACTTACAACAGTTAAGGATTAAAAAAAATGTCGTAGCCCTAAATTGTTGCACCTGAGAACTTCTTTGTTGTATTAAGCAAAGGGCCCCCCCAGTGGCACAGCGATATGTCTGCAGGACTTACAAGCTAGAAACCAAGTTTCGATACCCATGGTGGGCAGAGCACAGATAGCCCATTGTGTAGCTTTGTGCTTTACCTCAAACAAACAAACAATTAAACAAAGGGTAGTTTGTGAATGTCATTAAAAAACCTCACAGTGAGAACAGTTGATTAGTTGAATGTATACTAAGGTAAAAATG
>NW_013667475.1:205679-210426 GCF_000517525.1 Limulus polyphemus
CACTTTTGTTAATGTAGATTGTATACAACTTCTGTTAATGTAGCATAGACCTTTTGTTAATGTACAATAGCACTTTTTTAATGTAGCATAGACCTTTTGTTAATGTACAATAGCACTTTTTTAATGTACAATAGCACTTTTGTTAATGTACAATAGCAATTCTGTTAATTTACAATAGCACTTTTGTTAATTTACAATAGCACTTTTGTTAATGTACAATAGCACTTTTGTTAATGTACAATAGCACTTTTGTTAATGTACAATAGCACTTTTGTTAATGTACAGTAGCACTTTTGTTAATGTACAATAGCACTTCTGTTAATGTACAATATCACTTCTGTTAATGTGCAATAGCAATTCTGTTAATGTACAAAAGCACTTTTGTTAATGTACAAAAGCACTTTTGTTAATGTACAATAACAATTCTGTTAATGTACAATAGCAATTATGGTAATGTACAATAGCAATTCTGTTAATGTACAATAGAACTTTTGAAGATATCCTAGTAAAGGAATGTTGGAGTAGATTAGTTTCTTCGATACTGACCTGCTAATGCTCATTGTAAGAAATGTGCTTTTCGAATTCTGTGAGATAATTGAAACTTTTTTGCATATCTAAGATGCGTATATATATATATGTGTGTGTGTATTTTACACATTTATATTGTTGCTAACCATTAAGATTACTAACATTACTATAATTCATCTAGGACATCCCCATGACATCTCTGTGATGAAGCCAAACAAATGCACAATCGTGAAGAAGGCAGCTCTTTCTCTTCATTCAGCAGTGCTGGGGAAGAGATCTTTGTTATTATAGTAAGGTTTTTAAGTTATATATCACCAGAAATCTTTGTTATTTTAGTAAGGATTTCAAGTTATATATCACCAGAAATCTTTGCTATTCTAGTAAGGTTTTTAAGTTATATATCACCAGAAATCTTTGCTATTCTAGTAAGGTTTTTTACGTCATATATCACCAGAGATCTTTGTTATTTTAGTAAGGTTTTTAAGTTATATATCACCAGAAATCTTTGTTATTTTAGTAAGGTTTTTAAGTCATATATCACCAGAGATCTTTGCTATTCTAGTAAGGTTTTTAAGTTATATATCACCAGAGATTATTGTTATTTTAGTAAGGTTTTTAATTCCTATATCATCAGAGATCTTTGTTATTTTAGTAAGGTTTTTAAGTCTTATATCACCAGAGATCTTTGTTATTTTAGTAAGGTTTTTAAGTCTTATATCACCAGAGATCTTTGTTATTTTAGTAAGGTTTTTAAGTCCTATATCATCAGAGATCTTTGTTATTTTAGTAAGGTTTTTAAGTCCACATCAACAGAGATGTTTGTTATTATAGTAAGGTTTTTAAGACCTATATCAACAGAGGTCTTTGTTGTGAATGTGAAACCCAAAGCAATAGCACGAAGGTAGTAATTTTTCAGTCAGTAGTTGTCTGTGAGACTTTCACGTACTGAATAACCATATAAATTAAAGTATTTTATCTTTCATCATTTGTTGTTCTTATTAGCATAGATGAGATTGTTGAAACATTGTTCAGGAATAAGAGATTATAACACTAATTTATTCCTGAACAATGTTTCAACGAGATTATAACACTAACGTACTTGTAGACTTCTATTATGGAAAAGATCACAAATGAAATAAATAATCTTAATTATTTTCAAACTTTTTAAATCACTTAGAAAATTATCAGTATTAATCAAAGGTGAGCTCATACACAAATCATTGTGGAATTTGTGATTTTGTTTAATCACCTGATAAGTAGACCTAATTAGCAAGAAGTTACATGTATACATGTAGCTGCTACATTTTCATGTTAACAATGTTACCCAAGATATAACATCAATAATGTGGTATTTTTTTAATTTGTATGGATCAAGGAATTGATAGTGGAAGGCACATCATGTTTTGGTTAAGGATTATAAATAAATCATTTTCATTCAAACACGGTCATCTTTATGTACATATAGATTTACGTAGTTATACAGTTTTGGTTTGCCTAACATTCCAAACTTTGAGTAATATCTCCTTTCTTTTATGTGTGATATACTGTATACATTTATAAAGTAATCTCTGAGAGAGATCTGATTACATTTTATTATTCTCTGAGAGAGATCTGATTACATTTTATCTGTGTTAGCCAATTAAAATTTTAAATTATTTTGCACAAAACTTGAATTGGATGAGAGGTAGTTTTCGTTTAGAAATTGTATATAACCCCAAGTAGCTATGCATAAGTCCCTCCCATGGGACAGTGGTAAGTCTTCGGATTTACAGTGATAAAATCAGGGGTTTGATTCCTCTTGGTGGACACAGCAGATGGCCCAATGTGGCTTTGCTATAAGAAAACACACAGCTTTGCATAACACGTACATGTGAGTTCTTTCAAAATATACTGGTTCTTCTTTAGTTGGAAAGATTTTACAGATAGTGTTAATTTTCTGATAAGGAAACAGATCATATTATGCGCACACTTTTCAGATTTTTTGTTATATATATATATATTTTTTTTTCATTATAATGCACTCCATTTCTTTCTTTTATAAACCTCTATTTGGGTTGTTTTGTGTTTTATTATAATTTCTGTGTGAGTTGCTGTGTGAATTTTAAGTGTTGCATGTTATTGTGAAATTAATTTTCCTCTTCATGAAATGATAGTTTAAATTATTGATCTGCTTTAGAAATAAAAAAAGAGAGAATTAATTTCAGAATTTTGAATTTTTGTGATAGAAACCAAAACATTTGTCATTCAACTTATTTCAGTAAATATTTTTCTTTGAGCTTCAAGGTATCAATTAGATGTCAGTCCATAACTGAATCGGGCAGAAATCGGGATAAATCGCACATTATACTGTGGTTTCATAAAAACTAGGTGGATTGTAATATTGGGTTACACATAACAGTTTGAACTTCTCTCTCACAATTTTGGTTGACTGGCTGTAAATCATGGAAAAAAATAACAACAAAAAAGCGAACACTGAGAGCCAAAATTCGTAAGTTAATCTAGATTAAAAACTGTTCCTCTACTTTAACTAATTTTGCAATTTTTTTAGCCTTAAAGAGAGAGTATTCTTGTTGAAATTAAAAAAACTTGCATGAAAAACTGCTTTCAGATTTTTGCTTTGAAGTAAACATATTCTTATATTATATTATATATTATATTTTTGTAGTCTTCAATACTTTTAATATAGTGTTTAATTACATAAATATTGTGTAATATTTTTAATTTATCTCTATGCTTAAATATTCATGATCAGTCTTCTCCTGGTTTTCTTCTCTTGAGCCTCCTGCTTTCCTAATCTTCTTTGTTCTCATATTAAACCTAACTTTAAGATATTTAAAAAGTTAATAGTGGGCTTATACAGATTATATTTCTTACTGTGATCTTATACAGACTGTGTCTTATCATGATGTTATACAGATTAATTGACTTATCATGATGTTATACAGATTATTTAACTTATGATCTTATAGACTGTCTTATCATGATTTTATACAGATTAATTGACTTATCATGATGTTATACAGATTATTTGTCTTATGATCTTATAGACTGTCTTATCATGATGTTATACAGATTATTTAACTTATGATCTTATAGACTGTCTTATCATGATGTTATACAGATTTTGACTTATGATCTTATAGACTGTCTTATCGTGATGTTATACAGATTATTTAACTTATCATGATGTTATACAGATTTTGACTTATGATCTTATAGACTGTCTTATCGTGATGTTATACAGATTTTGACTTATGATCTTATAGACTGTCTTATTGTGATGTTATACAGATTATTTAACTTATGATCTTATAGACTGTCTTATCATGATGTTATACAGATTATTTGACTTATCATGATGTTATACAGATTATTTGTAATCATGTAGTATATTATTTGTCTAGTTGTAAAATGGCTGCATCAAAACACTGATTCATGAACATAGGTTTGTTACCATGGAGATTGCATATGTTTATTCTTGAAAGATCATCTCAAGATCTGACTTGTACAGGAACACTGGTCCGTGAATATTATTTTGTTACCTTAGATATAACATGTTTCTTGTTTAAAAAGAGTATTATCTGAAGAACTAACCTGTGATATATTTTTTGAGCTTTAGGGTTCTATTTTCTCTGTGTCTGCTTTACTTGTCTCAGGTTTAACATAAGTCTGTTCCCATAGCATTTAGAAACTGTTTTAGTTAGTGGACATAAAAAAGATTTATAATTATTTTGGTGTGTAAATTGAAGTTCTTTAGGTTGTATGACAACGCTCTTGTGGTGTCACAGACACCTGTGTATTTTGGTTTGGAAATCATGTAATTAATGGTGGGGGCTGATCAGATTATAATGCGTCAGGTTTAAAATAAATCTCTTCACACGTAGAATAAGTTGAAACTTTTCACCAGTAGAGAACAAGTATTCCTATATCTTTTGGCAAATGTATTTTATCTGAGAATTAGTTGGAAAAGTAGGTTGTCTGAGAAAGTGTTCTTTGCATAAAATGCACCTGTGTAAAACATAGAATTGAAGCGTGATTGACAAGTCTGCATTATTGTTATTTAAATGAAATGGGTTTATTTCTGAGAAAGTATTGTGTATGCTGAAAATAAATTGGATTTGTGACTGAGAAGGTACTGTAGTTGTTTCTACCATTATTAGTTGTGACTGAGAAGGTACTGTAGTTGTTTCTACCATTATTAGTTGTGTTTCAGTAGTAC
>NW_013667475.1:211426-218141 GCF_000517525.1 Limulus polyphemus
ACCAGTATAGTGGGGGATGAAGCGCAGAATATATGGCTTGTGTTTCGATCTGGGTCATAAATATATTGGCAAGAACGGGCGAAACAGGATTGCCCATATTTAAACCATCTATTTGAAGGAAATTTTCATTGTTGAAAGTGAAGTTAGTTTTAGTTGTTGTAAATTTTAAGAGAGAAGCACAAAATGTGCTGGAGATGTGAATTAACTTGTTGGGGTCATTAATGTAGAGGTTAAGTGCAATATTGCAAGCTTCATTGGTGAAGAGTGACACGACATCAAAACTAGCCATTAAGGCTTTCGAATTTAGTTGGTCTAGTGTATATTGAAGGCATCTTTAAAAAATGAACCTACAGATGTTACATATGGTGTGAGAGCACAGGCTATGTATTTGCCGAGATTGTAGTTGAATGAATCATAAGTGGACAGTAGGGGGCAGTCCTGTTTGTGTGGTTTAGCAATGCCATAGAGTTGTGGTATGCGTGAATCAGTTTTACGTAGATAAAAATAAAGATCGTCAGTAATTAAATTATCTTTTTTTCATTTGTAATAAAGTTCTGTTTAATTGTTTTTCGTGTGTGTTTGTTGGGTTATTTGGGATGGCTTTAAATTTCTTTTTATCGGAAAGGATGTTGTTCATTTTGTCGATGTATTCTGAATTGTTCATTATTACAGTGGCGTTGCCTTTATCAGAATTTAGAATTTTAATGTTAGTGTTTTTTTCAGATTATAAATGGATTTGATCTCATTACTTGTGAGGTTACTTTTCAGTTTACGGGATTGGTTGACTATATTAAAGTCTTGTTCGAGAATTCTTTAAAAACGTTATTTAAAATACAGTTTTTGGGAACTTCGGGAAACCACATATTGTTGTAGTTACCTGTGATAAAAGTCTGTTGGTTGATGTCATGGATTTCTTATTTCTGTAGTTGGAGGATATTTGAGGTAGAGGTGGTATTTTGTTCTTATATATAGTGGGTCACTAGTCTTCTGGCTAGATCTTCTAGGCATGGAGCTGTTTTGTGGTTGACGGCAAAGTTCAGGCCTTTGTTTAGAAGTTAGTTAGTTTCTGTTTACTTTTTGGTAACTAAATATCTGTGCTACTTAGAAGTTATTACATAATCTGAAGATCTGTGACTGAGCTGATGTAACATTTTTTAGAAGTTGTAGATAAAGTTTAATTTATACTTTAAAACTGATTTTGTCCAGAAAACTAGATGAGATGAAATCTATTTATTCGGGAAATATTTTTCTCCAGATTTTATAAATTCGGTAGAATTCAAGAACAATATCATGTTAAAAAAAATTAAAATTTTTTTCGTCGTCACAAAAGTGAAGTTGTTGTAAATTTGATGTGGGTGTGAAATGTTGGAATAAGAAGTAATTGTTATTTGATCTGTTTAAAATGTGAATGTAAGAATTTTATTTTCTGAATAACATATAACGTTACAAATAAACATTTTATAGTAGCATATCAAGAGTAAAAACTAAATGTTCTCTTCTAAACTTCAGATATTTTTATATTTACATAAGAAAGTCCAATATTAAATTATTAAAAGTACCAAAATTATGATGAGGTGTGAAGACTTCTTATTTTTCTCTTTCTAGTGATGATTTTTATAAACTGAATGAAAAAAAAAGAGACAAATAAGACATTATGATAAGGTTTAGAACGTTTAGATGTGTTCTTTGTTTATAAATACGTTAAGTTAAAGTGGACAAAACCTCATTTTCTGTTTGTTAAGAGCAACTCTGACCGAAATGTAATAAAAAATAATCACAGTTTTTTGTATGATGTTTCTTTAGATAACCCCATTTCAGAAGTAATAACAAATACTTCATTGAAAAATTATGAATAAACTTAGGATTAATTTATTGTATTTGTGTTATTTCTTTAATAACTAAGAAATGGGCATCAAACTTCATTTCAAATCACGAGAAGCCTTTCAAAATTTTTTTTTACCGACAGCGTATTGAACAGTTAGCAAATCCCTTAGAAATAATGTGCAAGAAATAACACAAATACAATAAATTAATCCTAAGTTGGACAGTTAGTAAATCCCTTAGAAATAATGTGCAAGAAATAACACAAATACAATAAATTAATCCTAAGTTGGACAGTTAGCAAATCCCTTAGAAATAACGCGCTACGTTTTACATTAGTCAGGTGTCATGTGTTTAACCAGCCTCTATCAAGGTTTGTTATTGTATTGATGACTTGTATGTTGTTGTTTTTTTGAAATCTTGAATTGTCAATTATTAAGATGTACAGAATTATTTTCCTGTACGATATAAAAGCTATTTTGACTATTTATATGTTGTTATTAGTGTTACTTGACGTTTCCATACCAGAAAATGAGTTTTAAAACTGTTTTAATTTTCAATGAATAAATAAATCAAAAACAGGTTTTACTCCACGTTCACATTTATTTACTGCACGCCCTGGGGGCAAAACCTGTTCATTATCTATTGATTCGATGTTTCTCACCCGTGTTATAACCTTAAAGAATACATGTTTTATTTTTGTGTAATGCTTTACATTCAACATAATGTAGTTTCTGTTGAAACAATAAATTATGCATTGATAAAATATGTAAAATTGAGTAAAAAAAAGACGTAAACATTACTCAACAGTCCATTAATTCTGATTACTACAGAAAGTTGATTAATATTGCACCTTGCCAATTTAATCTAGTTATATCATAAAAGTTGTTGTTCATACAATTTGATAATATAAACAGCGTCTCAACTACTACGTTTACCAGCCAGTCTGTTAGTGTCTACCGAAGGGCCTCGTTGGCACTGGATATGACAGATACAGTATGATTGACATATTGTTGTGTACCCTTCTTTGCTTTCACTCACAATTTCTTAGAATCACCTAATGATAATAATGACAGTCGAGAAATAAATAAATGTAAAGATGACATTTATATATATAAGCGATAAAAATCATCATCGAAAGGAAGAATAACATTAATTACGAATTAACATTAAAAAGGATCCACATCACACCAAACATGCTCGCCCTTTTGAACCGTGGGGGCGTTATAATGTTTCGATCAATCCCACTATTCGTTGGTAAAAGAGTAGCCCAAAAGTTGGCGGTGGGTGGTGATGACTAGCTCCCTCTAGTCTTACACTGCTAAATTAGGGACGGCTAGCCCAGATAGCCCTCGTGTAGCTTTGCGCAAAATCTATAACAAACAAACAAAATCGTTTAAAGGAGGACTAACATAACAATAATAAGTAACACCGTTTGAAGGAAGACTAACATAATAATAACATGGAACACATTATGAAGGAAGACTAACACAATAACACTGAACACCGTTTGAAGGAAGACTAACAAGATAGAACTTGAAAAATCGTCAGCTAGACTAGCCAAAATGAAATTTTGGATAGAACGTGATAAATCATCAGCTAGACTAGCCAAAAGGAAATATTAGGACATAACTTGATAAGTCAACAGCTAGATAATGTTATAATACATTAATGTTTATGTGTTTAAGGAACTCTAGTGATGTTATAGAACATTGACTTATTCAACTAGAGTTCCTTAAACACATCGTCAATGTACTATAACACCACTACAGTCCTTAAACACATCTGAATAAGTCAATGTACTATAACACCGCTAGAGTTCCTTAAACACATCAGAATAAGTCAATGTACTATAACACCACTACAGTTCCTTAAACACATCTGAATAAGGTGTTATAGTACATTGACTTATTCAGATGTGTTTAAGGAACTCTAGTGGTGTTATAGTACATTGACTTATTCTGATGTGTTATTCCTTTCTTAGTGATTGACAAATAAGTTAAACATCTTATATATATAGGATGTTTTGTTTGTACGTACGAGAGACAAGGCAAATTTCACGAGCTAGTTCCCGCCAGTTCCTCGCAGGGAATGCAGCTATCTCGTGAGAATTACCCGGGAACCGGTGGAACATGTATGCAGATGCAGCCAAGAGAAGCTGTATAAAATTCGATAGTTTACACAATGACATCAATGCCTTGTAAAGCTTTTGAATACACACTAACGCGTGCTGTAGTATAACGAAATAAACCGAAACCAATACTATATACAAACAGGTTAGCACAGAAATAAAAAAAATCACCAGTAATCCGTTTTGCTAGGACCCTAAAATGGTTACTGCGTTTCACGTCAATATTAAGTTGTTGTTTTGTTTCCCACAAGCATCTTATTTTTTTAAAAAAAATGGTGTATTTCGTGGAACTTCTTTACGTAACTCGTGTATTGATAGTTGACTTGAATTATCAGTAATGTTAAACAGCATTAATGATAACGTAAATACAGCTTGTATACAGCTCACCTTCTATTACTGAACAAATTGCACTGGAATAAATTTGAAAAGTTTTCCGCACTCAACTGATTTGAAAAACTGTTTTGATCAGTTAGTACATAATTGTTAAATCAGTAAAATACCGTTGTTGCTAAGTAACTTGACAACAATGTTTTTAAATGAATGTTAAACCTGATGTATTTCAAGGAAGCCATTTCTCAATTGTTAAATCAGAACGATCGCATCGTTTCTAGTTGTTAAGTGAAAATCGAGCCTGATATTTTTCGATCATGATTATGTTTAAAAGGCTAAAAAAATTAGACCTACATCGGGCAGAGTTGAAGATGTTATTACTGACGTGTGTCACCTTCTTTAATGGTTATTTTCTCAAAGTTATTATCTTTAACTGAGATACTTATCCAAGTTTAGGTTGAAATATTGATCTAAATCGATGTTTTTCTTTGAAGAACAAGTTGTCTTTAAGTACTATATTGCCCGGATGTTAGTTTAGAGGTAGGTGTTTTTGGTTTTGGATAACTCCATAGAACTTCATCAACTAGTTGGAAACCACGAGATTCCTTTATTTTCTGGAAATAAATCAATTTTTATTGTATAGTTTTCTAAAGAACCTATTTCAGCGTTCTCTACTTAGTGCCACATATATTTAATATGTAGTTACATTTTAAGAAAACATAAGCTCATTGTCGCCATTTTGTATTCAGTAGGTAGCTTGATGACGTAGTTTGAACGGACAAATTCACAATTTACAGGTTGTAAGATTGTTAAATATTTCAGAGAGTCCAAAATACTTGGTAGCGTGATAAAGTTACAAATACTTAGTAAGTTAAAAGTAGTGGTTTATCACGAGGTGAAGTTAACATACTTAGTGTGAAGTAACGGTACATTATGAAGCTCATGCTAAGTTTCAATGTCCTAAGTCTTAAACAATATAGTAAGTAGAAAAATAAAACACAAGTAAATCAATATGTTATGGTTTGTGTTTGTTAATTTACAGTATTACTTCGAAAGTTGGTGAATGGTTTTTTTGGACGAAGAAATAAAGTTTTATTTACATATATTATTTGTTGGTTATGCAAAATGTCATATAAAGTTACTAGTTTTTTTCATTGCAACGTAACGATGTCTCTCAGTACCATTTTAGTGTCTGGTGCTCATCAAAGAACAATATGCATTATTTAATGTTGTATTAGTTATCTCAAGAACTTGGGGGACTTTTGAAGGGGAATTTCCTCTCTTCATTATGTTCGAAATTTTCGATTGACGTTTAGTCAACACCACGCTTTTAAAAGGTCAAAGGTTATATATAATGTCCCATGTGTGAAAGAGTTAAGAGAACTTTAGTAATTAATAATCACAAGAATAAAAACTCGGACTTACAGCTTTTATAAAACCCATTTCATATAACAAATACATTAGGTTTTCAAATACATCTACTATTCACTAAAAATATATTTTAAATAGAAATAGGTTACTACTTCTGGGAAAAAATTGAGCCTACCCAATTCCTTTCTCCAATCTTGATTAACCTTTTAATTCTCACTCAAAAACTAAGATTCTTATCCCATCTGCAAGATACTTTCATTTTTAGAATGACGTCACTTCCAGGTTCAGAGACTTCCGTTCGTGTTTGGTAGGAATGGCTGGAAAACATTGTTGGATGCTTTTCGTTGTTCTAGTAGTAGCTTATACTAGTATGTAAGTGAAGAAGACGGAAGACGTTATTTTGAAGGTACAAATACATATTGTAAATAAGCCCTATTGACTCAAAATAGTAGAAATAGTAAAAAAGAAGAAATGAATACATTGTGGTTGAAAAGTAAGGGATAGTTGCATAGGTATAGACACCATTTCTGAATTTAATCGTTGAACATGTAATATTTTCTAAATTGAAATAACTATCCTTACCTTTAAAACTACACAAAGAAACTGTTACAGTTCTAGGGAACTACGTCACGAAAGTCTTGTTGGTTAAACCACAAGAAGCAAGTTTATATAGCTTCTACTCTGAGACACTGAACCTAAAAGAGGATATCCGAGAATTCGTAATACGAGAAGCAAAGCTCCATCCAGCAAGAACTGTGTAGAACTGAAACGTTTTCCATCTAAAACAAGTTATTGCACGCTACTCATAAGTCAGGGAATCCTATAGAACTGAAACGTTTTCCATCTAAAACAAGTTGTTGCACGCTACTCATAAGTTAGGGAATCCTATAGAACTGAAACGTTTTCCATCTAAAACAAGTTATTGCACGCTACTCATAAGTCAGGGAATCCTATAGAACTGAAACGTTTTCCATCTAAAACAAGTTATTGCACGCTACTCATAAGTCAGGGAATCCTATAGAACTGAAACGTTTTCCATCTAAAACAAGTTATTGCACGCTA
>NW_013667475.1:218567-230049 GCF_000517525.1 Limulus polyphemus
GCTACTCATAAGTTAGGGAATCCTATAGAACTGAAATATTTTAAACGTCTTTCTTCTACTAGGACTGATTGTATGATACGTATAAATTAGGACATTCTGTAGAACTGAAATATTTTAAACGTCTTTCTTCTACTAGGACTGATTGTATGATACGTATAAATTAGGACATTCTGTAGAACTGAAATATTTTAAACGTCTATCTTCTACTAGGACTGATTGTATGATACGTATAAATTAGGACATTCTGTAGAACTGAAATATTTTAAACGTCTATCTTCTACTAGGACTGATTGTATGATACGTATAAATTAGGACATTCTGTAGAACTGAAATATTTTAAAAGTATTTCATTACTGCTTACAAAACAGATTTTCTTTACTTATAGAACATTTTTAATATTACGACAAGAATCTAAGTAAGCATTATAGAACATTTTTAATATTATGACAAGAATCTAAGTAAGCAGTCACTGTTTTCAATTGTGACATTTTTTTGTCATTATAAAATTAACTCGAATCCAGCATCTTGGTACAAAATGCGGAATAGTTTTACAAACAAGGAGCTAAATAAATAATTAAATGAAACGTTTGATTGAAATTTTATTTTAGCAGTAAGATAGATTAACTGTGCTGTTGTATAGTTATCTGTAGCCAGGGTTTATATGAACCCCATTGGTCGATATCACCAGCCCGTATCAACCTGCATTATCGTACAAACCTAACACTGAGCTAAGAAAAAATGTTAGGACTAATACAAAATTTTTTTAATTACAATTACAAACAAGCTAGTAGATTTTCTTTAGGTAAATCGGGGGGGGGGGGGGGGACTAACTATCTATTCTTCAACTATACGTGAACTGTTTTATCTCAAACTCAAAGAATTGGCTATCTGAGCTCTGCCCACAGCACGGGGATCTAACCCCAGTTTTTAATGTTGGAAGTCCATAAACTTCTCTTAGAGGTACTTCTCTAAGTCACTTGTAATATTTCTAACTAGCATCAACTTCATTATCGAGAATGGAAGAAGGTGATTTAACATTAAATCGTTGTTTTTTTTAATGAATCTCAAAAAAAGGGGACCGGCGATTTGTGTCCCCTGAAGGTTTGATAATTGAATTGTTCTTTATTGTAGTAAAAAATGCTTTTCATTATTGTATAATTTATTTACGAACAGAGTAGCCCATCCAGTGGCTCAGCGGTAGGTCTGCAGGCTTACCACCATAAGAATCAAGTTTCAATACCAGTGGTGGGCAAAGGATAGATAGCCCATGGTGTACCTTTGTGATTAACTAAACGAATAGAGTAAATCAAAGCGAATAGACTATTTGAATTAAATCAAAATATTTATGATATATCTAAAGAAATCATGAAATTCAACTGAAAAACAAACTCAATTGAAGAATGTTTTTTTTTTCGTGTTAGGATATTGTACTGTGGGAAATTAGTTTTTATTTTAAAGACGAACACTGAAGTAAGCCTACTTTTTTTCATTGAAGTAAGCCTACTTTTCTTCATTGAAGTAAGCCTACTTTTTTTCATTGAAGTAAGCCTACTTTTCTTCATTGAAGTAAGCCTACTTTTCTTCAGTCTTCAAGTAAAAGGAAGCATAAAATGAGAGAGAATGGAGCATGTAAGAAAAAGTAATTGCATAGTATCTTCATTTTCAATACCACGCGGATGAAAGGATGAGCGGGTGGGTTGATAATAAATGTTTTAGCCTAGAATACATATCCAATAATGTATATGAAAGGACAGTCATATATATACTGATGTGATCTCATAGTTAAGGGTTAAAGGTATATAATTAATTATAAAACTTTCTTTTTTCTGCTTCTTGCTGTATCCATCTTCTGTCAAACATAAAAGATTGGCTGTTCTATACACGAAGAATAAACCAACTGTTCTGGTTTGAGAATACTTACAACGAAGCTAATCATGCCTACTTGCATGCTTTATTAAAAGGATAGTTTCGTTTTAAAGGATCATCACAACGCTCACTTTACGAAACGGAAGATTATTGCACACACTCTCTCAAAGTGAAAGCGGACAACTACCAGTTTTTCAAGTGAAGTAAACCAGAAATGTTTAGTACTTTTAAAGGATCATCGCAACGCTCACTTCACGAAACGGAAGATTATTGCACACATTCTATCAAAGTGTAAGCGCACAACTACCAGTTTTTCAAGTGAAGTAAACCAGAAATGTTTAGTACTTTTAAAGGATCATCGCAACGCTCACTTCACGAAACGGAATATTATTGTACACATTCTATCAAAGTGTAAGCGCACAACTACCAGTTTTTCAAGTGAATAAACCAGAAATGTTTAGTACTTTCTTGTTTTCAGAGTTCTACCAAATTGCCTATTATTCATTTGTATTTGAAAAATTCTAGCTTTTAATACCTTGGTATTATAACAAGTTACATTTAAGTATGTTACCATCTTTTAAATATATGGTTAACGCACCACCACCGGACAGAAGGTAAACCAGTGTTGAAATCCTGGAATGCGTGCTCGTTTCAACTTACGAAAATTATCATTTTGAGCTTAACCATTTTGAAAAATTTGGAATGTGTCCTAGATTTCAAGCTTAATTATTCCACAAAATTTGGAATGTATCCTAGATTTAAAGCTTAATCATTCGGCAAAATTTAGAATGTGTCCTAGATTTCAAGCTTAATCATTCGGCAAAATTTAGAATGTATCCAATTCTCAGATTTGCGGAATGATTAAGCTTAAAATCCAGGATACGTTCTAAATTTTGCGGAATGACTAAGCTTTAAATCGAGGATACATTCTAAATTTTGCGGAATGATTAAACTTTAAATCCAGGATACATTCTAAATTTTGTGGAATGATTAAACTTTAAATCCAGGATACATTCTAAATTTTGCGGAATGATTAAGCTTAAAATCCAGGATACATTCTAAATTTTGCCGAATGATTAAGCTTAAAATCCAGGATACATTCTAAATTTTGCGGAATGATTAAGCTTAAAATCCAGGATACATTCTAAATTTTGCGGAATGATTAAGCTTAAAATCCATATCCTGGATTTTAAGCTTAATCATTCCGCAAAATTTAGAATGTATCCTGGATTTTAAGCTTAATCATTCCACAAAAATGGGAATGTATCCTGGATTTTAGTGAGATTTTGAAACTTTCATAATGAGGTCTTAAACATGAAAGAAGGCCCCCTAGCAGAGAGCATCGTACTATCTTTCTCGCTATAAAAAACGCCGAAGTTCAGTTAGTAAGAAGATATCGTGACGGGAAATTTCATTGCAATATGAATTCAGTCGTGTTAGGCCACAAGATGAGGCGCTTGTAAAAGGCAAACACAAGATGATATGATTGCGAAGAGAGAGAAAGCGATCAAACATATACGGTCTATAACCATCGCCGCAAATTTCCACTCGGCAACGATGTCGTTTGCTTGTTCTTCTTCCTTCATTCGATTCGTTATAAACCGTAGTTCTTTCAAAATGGAATTCAGTTCTCGTTGTGCACTGACGCAAGTATGAACTGTCGAGGTTTCCTCGCTGGAGGACACCTGTAGGTAGCCGCTGGTACTATTTTGGAGTCTCAAGTCATCGTCAATGTCCAGAACGTTAGCGAGTAGGCTTCGCGAACACCTTTCGTTGAGTTCAAGTTCTTTGATTTTATTACCCGCTTGACTTTTCTTTTTATGTTCGTACTTACCGTACCGTCTCATTCTAAGAATCTTCGGAAGCCAAACAAGAAATAAAGACTTTATCTGCAAAGGAAGGTAGTTATTATTTCAATAAATAATTACTAAGAAAATACAATAGAAATATAATAATAATTTTTAAGAACAGATGACGTGCCAATGAAAACAGTTATATAACGAACAATCTCTCGTGCAAGCTCACAATAACTTATTTGGAGGATAAAACAATAAATAATATGAGAAATAAGCTTTAAGAATATCTTAATAATTTGTGAAAATGTTGCCAGCCTGATTTACTCTAAACTTTATGAACATCACGTTAAAATGCCAAAGAGACGTAAAACAGTTATTATTATTATTTTTTGATGTTGTTAATAAATCAAATATTAAAGTGCAGAGCTGATGTCTTGATAAATTCCACACATTTCCTGCAGACTTCCAGAAAAATCGATGACAATCTGTGTGAAATATCCTAACACTCTCCAAGCTCGTTAATAATTCATTTTACATGTAAACACCAGTATAAATGGCAGAAGCTGAACTGAGCAGTAATTACTACTGGAAAAAAAATTAAAATATTACAGCTAATTCTCTTCAAAAATATCCCTTCTACCTTTCTCCTTTTTAACGGTGTGACAAATATAAATAAATATATTCATTAAGGTAACAAAACTCAAATATATTTTTGCACTTAAAAGAGACAACCAAGTTTGATGTCATTGAGGTTCTGTCATTTAAGAATGTTGGTGATGATAAATGGTACACATACGTGTTATCAAGATGACGACCGAGAGTTGTCGATTTCCCTTCTGTATTTTTAATGACATCGATTGCACGAGCACCCTTGGTCACACGCAAGTCAATTACCACTAATTCACTTGAAAGGGAAACGGCCTGACAAACACATTACTTCACATAATTGGATTCTTAAGATGATCATCCAAGACAACAATGTGTTAACTAAGGACAGCTTACTAATATGTAGCAAATAAACGCGAACATCGTATGATGATCATCCAGGACAACAATGTGTTAACTAAGGCCGGCTTACTAATATGTAGCAAATAAACGCGAACATCGTATGTTTAAGAAGACTATTGGCCAGATCAGAGATAGTGTTGGTGTTGGAGAGGACGTGTGCGATCTGAAATCTTGTACTATGATTTAGTCAATGAACGCATCTGGGATAAGGAAATGTGAAGACATTATACTACTCACTAGTTGGCCAGAAAAAGGAAATAATAAAGATTAGAAATTAACGATTTACTGTGGTCGTTCGGAAGGAAGAGTTAAATTAACGACTTGCTGTGGTCGTTCGGAAGGAAGAGTTAAATTAACGACTTGCTGTGGTCGTTCGGAAGGAAGAGTTAAATTAACGACTTGCTGTGGTCGTTCGGAAGGAAGAGTTAAATTAACGACTTGCTGTGGTCGTTCGGAAGGAAGAGTTAAATTAACGATTTACTGTGGTCGTTCGGAAGGAAGAGTTAAATTAATGACTTGCTGTGGTCGTTCGGAAGGAGGCGTTATTTAGGCTTACGAGGGAATGCAATATTAGCTGTCAACCAATCATTTACTGTATTTTAAAGCAAACAAAAAGAGCTTATAACAACTAATTTTTCGGTAGAATGGCTGGTTTGTTTGGAAACACAAAGCTACACAATGGACAACCTGTGCCATCCCACTTCAGTTTTCGAAACCCGATTTTTAGTTTTTTAAGCTCCCAGACTTACGGCTGAGCAATCGGGAGGGGGTGGGGGGTTGTAGAAAAAAATATATGAGTAAGATTATTTAATAGCAAATAATTCCTTTTTGAATACCCCCCCCCCAGTGGCACAACGGTATGTCTGGGGACTTACAACGCTAGAAACTGGGTTTCGATACATTTGGTGGGCAGAGCACAGATAGCCCATTGTGTAGCTTTGTGCTTAACTCCAAACAAACAAACCCTCTTGAATAAGATGGAAATGCAATATATTAGTTGGCAGCAAATGACATATTAGTATACAAAATATAAGAATGATCTCCGTCAAGAAATTAGGCCAACAGGGTATGGACTCACCAAGATAAGACTTCAAGTCATATCTCCGGTTCAATAGTCGCATACCTTAAGCAGCTCGAAAATTAAACTGGAATTCATACTATTTCATACGACGACATACTGGACAAATTGCCAGATGCAGCGCATGTGGATTTCTGTACATAAAAATCGGACTTTTTAAACGAGCGATGAGAAAAGGTCGTCCTCGTACATTTAATGAATTATGGAAAGCACGTAGGTAGGGGCGGTGCGTCTTGTACATAGCAACCTTACAACAAATTTTTTTAACAACGTAAACTACGCTGCAGGCCTATTTTCAAGATGCACGGTCGTCAGATAGAAGATGATTGAACGTGACGTTGTGGACTATAACGAGGTGATGAGGCATCAAAAACGTTTAAATATAACGTACTCCACCTTTTTACGTAGTCGACTTATCAGATGTTAGTGATAACGAAGTATGTTACTTACGTAGTTAGGCATCTCGTGCGTGTCTTGGCTTCTGTGGTGGTAGTTTAAAACAACCACTGTCATGACGACAGAAAACGCTACCATGATCATGATGCAAGCGAAGTAGGTACCTGTTAAATATATTAGAAAAAGCTATGGTTTTCATACCATTTTTATATTAGTTCACGAGGAGACAAAACGCCATCTTTTTTCAAATTTTCTGTTACATGTATTAGGATAAACTTAGATTATATTAACCCACGAGTACATGAAACCCATTTTTTCCTTCTTTTCTGTTACATATATTAGGATAAACTTAGATTGATATTAACCCACGAGTACATGAAACCATTTTTTCCTTCTTTTCTGTTACATATATTAGGATAAACTTAGATTATATTAACACGAGTACATGAAACCCATTTTTTCCTTCTTTTCTGTTACATATATTAGGATAAACTTAGATTGATATTAACCTACGAGTACATGAACACATTTTCCCTCTTTTCTGTTACATATACTAGAATAAACTTGGACTATGAGTACATGAAACCGAAATTTTTCTTTTACATATATTAGGAAAAAGCTTTGGTTATTAGCATATTTGTATACTAGTCAAGGTGGACGAAAACCCATCAGGTAAAGATTTGGTAATTATGATATTTATTAGTTCAGGGTTACCCCTTTTATATTAAATATATCAGGATAAGTTTTGGTTTTTAGGATATTTGATATTAATCAGTGTGTAGACGAAAACCCATCTTTTTCTCGTTTTTGACATAATGTTGCAGATTGTCTGATTGATAAAACACAAGATGCAACTTAAAAAGACATACCTACTATAGAGACAGCGTCTGATGTAGGTGGCATTGTTTCAGCCAGTTGCAGGAGAAAGACCATAAGGGACAGTAGTATTGTTACTCCTGTAATGAAATTAGGTAAAATCAAACTTCTTTGAAGGATACATAATATCAAATGATGTAATATGATGGATGGAGTAAAAAAAAGGCTTAATGGAAAGTAATGGATCAAATTAAAAGTAATTAAGAAATTGCTTTTTACTGAAGACGTATTAACGTTAAGTGGAGCAGCCAATCGGTGATATATAACTAAAATGAGCAGCCAATCAGTGATCTATAAATAAAAGGAGCAGCCAATCGATGATCTGTAACTAAAAGTAGCAGCCAATCAGTGATCTATAAATAAAAGGAGCAACCAATCGGTGATATATAACTAAAAGTAGCAGCCAATCAGTGATCTATAAATAAAAGGAGCAACCAATCGGTGATATATAACTAAAAATATAAGTATAATACGACAACGTCAAACTTAGTATCTTGGAGTATAATTGAGCTTCTAAAAACCTTATATTTCAATAGGTAATTCATTGTCCTCCAAGAAAACCCGATTTTATAACTACATCCACTTAACCTTTTCTTATTTCCTGTAACAAGTCTTTAATCTACTTTTTTTAAATCAACCTCGGTCTACCTTACTAACTTTCTTCTCGTGGAATATTTCGTCAGTTGATTTCAAAATATTGCTTTAGCCCTTGTAAGTTGTTATGTACTGATTCATGACAGTAAATATTATTTGTAGTTGAACGTAGACCAATAAAATAAAAATGATACCAAAGATAAAAAAAATGACGATAAGAAGAAAGTTTCGCTTATCCTGCGGTAATAAGATGGGCTACATGTGGGCAACAGTTTGGAACTCATTACGAGGAGACACGTCATGTTATTGATAAGACAATAAAAACGACTAGCATGTACAGATTAGAATCTGATACTGTAACCTATAATCGTCTTCTGCCGTTATTTTATAAGTTTTCTATAAAAATATATGAAAAAACTCAATAACAAGTGCTTTGGAATGTTGCAAAAACCAGAGAAATCATGAGTCACTAAGCAACTCGCAAGGGGGCGTTCCTTATTTTTACCACTGATCGCGTGTTGGAAATGTGTATATAAGAAAGAAACGGGACAATATTTGCTGGAAGAACTACGGAATCTATATTATACCTTTCGTTTTCTTATTATTTTATATTTCTTTTCATTATACCTCAATTATTAAAAGTATTTCTTATTTTCGGGCAGTGTTTTATTTGATGTTACCAATACTACACCGAATAACGAATGCCAAAATAAATGTATACAATACCCGGTATTAGTTATTTTATTTGTTTCTTCTTAAGCACAAAGCTGCACAACGGGCTATTTGTGCTAAGCCTAACACCAGTATATAAATACGGTTTTTAGCGTTATGAGCCTTCAGACTTACGGCTTTGCCACTGGTGCCTTTTATGAGTATTAATGGATATTATATATGACAAACAACGTCTAGATTTTGCCTTTCTTACACCAGACTTGAGAGCATTTGATAGACAAAACTCCTAGAAAAAAAAGAAAAGAAAATATTTTGGCTTGTTATTCTTTCAGTGAATTTTATACTTACAAAACAAAGTCTTTAGGTAAAGTAGTCTCTTCAGCTCACGTGCTTTAGAAAACTTACTAAAACTTGAATACTTACCCTACTTTTAAATCTAATCTACAATGCTGAAACCTACGTCATTGTATTTGAAGTGTAGTGAACAGGTTTCTTGCGCGAAGACCTACCTAAAGTGAGTTTTTCTCCAGAGTCGGGAGGAAGAGTGAACCCTAGAAGAGCCATTGACGAAATGAGCACGCAAGGAATGATTAAGTTGAATCCGTAGTAAAGAGTTCGTCGACGAATGTGGATGTAAAACGTAATATCGACGTATGGCTCCGGACAGCAAGCGTAGTATATAACATTCCTTTTACCAGTCACGCCTAGAATAAAATAAAGTCAAGAAATGTGTTTGTTCTAAAAAATTCATTTCAGCATAATAGAGAAATAGCTTTGGAAAGCCATAAACAAGCAAGAATAGTGTGAAACAGAGGGAAAGAGACCAAGCCAGAAACAAGCAAGAATACTGTGAAACAGAGGGAAAGAGACCAAGCCAGAAACAAGCAAGAATACTGTGAAACACAGGGAATGAGACCAAGCCATAAACAAGCAAGAGTAGTGTGAAACAGAGGGAAAGAGACCAAGCCAGAAACAAGCAAGAATACTGTGAAACAGAGGGAAAGAGACCAAGCCAGAAACAAGCAAGAATACTGTGAAACACAGGGAATGAGACCAAGCCAGAAACAAGCAAGACTACTGTGAAACACAGGGAAGGAGACCAAGCCAGAAACAAGCAAGAATGCTGTGAAACAGGGAAAGAGACCAAGCCAGAAACAAGCAAGAATACTGTGAAACAGAGGGAAAGAGACCAAGAAAAATGATAGAATGTAAAAAATGAGAATACAAAAAGAAGGGGAAAAAAAAGAAGTAAATGGTGAAGGAGAAACAACAACAATGCTACAATAAGATCAAATATTCTGATCATAGTCTAATCTGGATGGTTTTTCTTATAATCCTCCTTTATCGAGAAAATCCACATTAGAAATAGAAGAGGGAAGAAAAGAAGGCAAGACTGAAAATAATTTTGAAACGATTAAGTAACGAATAAAATATTTAAAATGAAATTATTATTGAGAATTAGACAAATAATTGAGTAAAAACTTTGAAATATTGCATCAAATAATTTCAATGTTTATAAAATAAACAATTTACTATCCACTTTATTACACGGAAGGAGTAGTGTAGTTAACAATCTATAATTTGTTTTCGTGTAATAAATACCCAGTGTTGCAACAAACAGTACGGCGATTTACCTGTAATTTCACAATGC
The DNA here is from genome assembly GCF_000517525.1 of Limulus polyphemus. Taxonomy (NCBI): domain Eukaryota; kingdom Metazoa; phylum Arthropoda; class Merostomata; order Xiphosura; family Limulidae; genus Limulus; species Limulus polyphemus. Next base: position 228,505 of record NW_013667475.1, read on the forward strand.
AATGCCGCATTGGGTCGGCTTATGGGTGGAATAATTGGTCACAGCCTTTTCTGAGTCGTATAACGAAATAACAGGCATTTATTTTCTGGAGCACACCGCATTCAAAGACATCTATCTACCTGTGACATAGTGAAGAACACCAGCTAAAAAAAGTCATACGAAGATATAAAACATATCTAATACTACTAACACCACTGCCGAGTGGTCATACACGAACACGAACTCTTCACCAGAAAAGTTGCTACTAAATAATTACACACGTTCTAATGAACTGTGTGCAAGATAACTTACAAAGACTAAGTTATAAAGAGAGAGAAAAAATAAAACAAAAACACTGTTTGTTCTAACACTAGGTACTAATTTTAAAAAATCGTTTAGTTTAACAAGATCAGCTAATTTTAAAAATCGTTTAATTTAACAAGATCAGCTAATTTTAAAAGATCGTTTAATTTAACAAGATCAGCTAATTTTAAAAATCGTTTGATTTAACAAGATCAGCTAATTTTATATTATTACAAATATATATACATGGAGAGTTAATATATCTTTATAAGGACGGTTTGCACGTGCTAATTCAGTAGTGCGTTATGAGCTGTGGTCCCTGATCTTGTTAAATTAAACGATCTTTTAAAATTAGCTGATCTTGTTAAACTAAACGATTTTTTAAAATTAGCTGATCTTGTTAAATTAAACGAGCTTTTTAAAATTAGCTGATCTTGTTAAATTGAACGATCTTTAAAATTAGTTGATCTTGTTAATTAATAGGTCTTTCACTTTAATGGATCACATTATAAACAAACTAAAGGGGTTACCATGAGAACAAAAATGGGTCTTCCTTCTGCCAAACTTGTTGTTGACTATTTGGAGAGCAGATGTTTGAATTTGTTTGATATACACGACTGTTTCGGTATAAGTTTAACGCGAGTGTTATGATTTAGATAGTTTATACAGCGAGAATGTTAAATTTAGTTATTTTAGAAGCGATAGTTTATTGCAGGTTTGTTTACATAACTGTTTACGAATTATACGTTGTGTAATTCAGTGGTTATGAATTGGTAATGGCTATATTATTGCGTCATGTTACTAGAACCTATTACATCAAACATTTTAATGTTCACTTCAACAACTCTACCACATCAAACATTTTAATGTTCTCCTCAACAACTCTACCACATCAAACAGCTTAATGTTCACTTCAACAACTCTACCACATCAAACATTTTAATGTTCTCCTCAACAACTCTACCACATCAAACAGCTTAATGTTCTTCTCAACAACTCTACCACGTCAAACATTTTAATGTTCTCTTCAACAACTCTACCACATCAAACATCTTAATGTTCTCCCCAACAACTCTACCACATCAAACATCTTATTGTTCTCCTCAATGAACCTATCACATCAAATATTTTAATGCTCACTTCAACAACTTTACCACATTAAACATCTTAATGTTCTCCTCAACAACTTTACCACATCAAACATCTTAATGTTCTCCTCAACAACTCTACCACATCAAACATCTTATTGTTCTCCTCAATATC
>NW_013667475.1:230949-233510 GCF_000517525.1 Limulus polyphemus
ACGATTAATTACCAATATGTTGTTATTAAACGAACGACTGGTTACCAGAATATTGTTGTTAAACGAACGATTAATTACCAATATGTTGTTATTAAACGAACGACTGGTTACCAGAATATTGTTGTTAAACGAACGACTGATTACCAAGATATTGTTGTTAAACGAACGACTGATTACCAGAAGATATTTAGTAACTTAGTCTTTATTCGCATTTGAACCTGTTATCCAAACTGTTGAAACGTTTTTTTTTCAGAGCTCATAGGCTGGTTTGGAATATCTTTATCTAGCGCAGGGTTTTGATTTAAGTGCCTTGAACAATCAGGTATCGATTTCATTTCCTCGGTAACACTGGAAATGCGTTACTTATATACCCCCCCCCCCCGTTATTAGTGAGCAAATATCTTACATGAGACGATAACTCTATCGGATCCTATTTTACTGAAACATTAAGTGTCAATGATGCACTTGTAGTCCTAGACATATCTTTTATCATACTTTCTGAGCAAAACGTGCTTCAATCTCATAGATTATATATATATACTATCAGTTTTTCTTCCGCTTACTAGTTCTTAAGTACCATTAAAGTATGAGTTTATCCGATAGTTTATGAAATGGACAATTTCATGCACGTGCCACTGGACACCCTTAACTTGTTATGGTAGTTACAGAAACTAACGTCACTCGACCTGATGGTCCTGACAAGAGATTTACGGTACGATTTTTGAAATAAAGGTTCTCGTACAGACATAATACATCAGACAAAAACTACTCACCTACAGTCATTTCAAACGTTAATGGATTGTAAAGTTGTAGAAAAAAAATATATTCCTACCCACACGTCGTAAAAAACATTTAGAAAACTGCGGAAGAAAAATGTCTAGAATAAAGTATTTGACGCTTGGCTTTCTGGGTAATTCGTTAAAAGTCACTTTTATGAGAAGTGTTTGTTTTTCTACGTATAAATGCATATAAAATAGTGACAGGCTGTTATCAATAGCCAAATATTACAATTTTCAAATTATGAATATATATATATTATATATTTATTTATCTAAGAGCTATCAAACATAACTTTACGTGTCTTGTTCCTAAAACCAAAGCTACAAAAATGGACAAAAATAGTTTAAAAAATTCATTTTAATACCAGAAGTCTTTCCTTATTTTCTGTTCATCATTTCTAATGAAACTGCTTTTGTTCTGTGGATTGGATGTTCTTGTGTATTTCAGGCTTTATTAAAGAAATTCCATTAAAATGGCAGTCCCTTGTTGGAATAACTTGTGATCATTTAAGGATAACCTGGAATTCTTCAGGGATATATATATTCAAATGAAAAATATATCTGTGATAAACCAATGAAGGTTGTTTTCCTAAGATAATATATTTTTTTTAAGTTAGAGGAGAAACAAATAAAGTTCGTTTAACAACAATATTCTAGTAATCAGTCGTTCGTTTAACAACAATATCCTGGTAATCAGTCGTTCGTTTAACAACAATATCCTGGTAATCAGTCGTTCGTTTAACAACAATAAACCCTCCCAGTGGCTCAGCGGAATAACTCTACACGACTAAGTTACTACATATGATCCCTCCCAGTGGCTCAGCAGAATAACTCTACACCACTAAGTTACTAAATATGAACCCTCCCAGTGGCTCAGCGGAATAACTCTACAGACTAAGTTACTAAATATGAACCCTCCCAGTGGCTCAGCGGAATAACTCTACACGACTAAGTTACTACATATGATCCCCCCCCCCCAGTGGCTCAGCGGAATAACTCCACACACATTTTTTCTTCCTTCTAGCCTCCCTCCCCCGTTTTCTCAGCGGTTAGTCTGGAGACTTACAACGCTAAAAACCGGGTTTCGATACTCTTGATGAGCACAGCACAGATAACCCATTATATAGCTTTGCGTTTAACAACGACCAAACCAAACAAACTTAGAAAAGACATGTATACCATATAAATTAAGTATCTTTGTTTGTTTGTTGTTAAGCACAAAACTACACAATGGAATATTCGTGCTGTGTCTACCGCAGATATAAAACCCAATTTTTAGCGTTATAAGTCAAGCCTTACCGTTGAGTCTAGTAGCAGGTAAATAAGCTAAAATAACATGTAATAAATAATAATAAACAGAATATCAAATTGGTAATAAAACCACTTACAGAAAAGAATATACACCGTCTATTCCAAAAGATTGTTTGGTAACTAATTTAACAATCTGTTTATGTTCGTATCTTTAGGTTCTGTCTGTTGAAGTGCCAATATTGATAAATTAACTAAGAAATGTTGGTTTGAGTTACTATGTCTAGATTCTGGAGATCAATATTTTTGCTGTTGTTGAAGTGAACATTAAGATGTTTGATGTGATAGAGTTGTTGAGGAGAACATTAAAATATTTGATGTGGTAGGTTCATTGAGGAGAACAATAAGATGTTTGATGTGGTAGAGTTGTTGAGGAGAACATTAAAATATTTGATGTGGTAGGTTCATTGAGGAGAACAATAAGATGTTTGATGTGGTAGAGTTGTTGAGGAGAACATTAAAATATTTGATGTG